>NC_059182.1:6668117-6968117 GCF_020631705.1 Daphnia magna
CGAACTCGTTATACTTTTGGTTTGTTTTTGCCGGATGAAACGTTTTCTTTTCCTTGCCGTCATCCGATTTCTTGTTTTTCTCAAGATGGCGCTGTCGCCTACGGCTAACCAGAGCAGCGTTGCCGCCACTTACAAATAGGCATTTCTTGGCACGTTTTTTTTTTTTTCTCAATGCTCGCTCGGCCAAAACCACAAAGGGGCGACCCCAAGAAGCTCAACGCTTAACAAATAGAAAAGAAAAAAAAAATGAAATGAAAAAGAGGGGATGAAGAATCTCCATCGTCATGAAAAGAAGCTGCGACCTCTGTGTAACCGTGCGGTGTCTAAGAGAAGGGGATCCCGCAGATCTCACGCTCTCCCTGAAAAAGAAAGAAAAAAAGAAAATCTTTTCGTCTTCTTTGAGTCCCCCCCTTCTTTTCACTTTGCCAAAGCTGCCTCTTCTTTATTTTGAATCTTGTACGAAATGGAAGAAGGTCTTGAGCCCCCCCCTTTCTATATATGCCGGGGGTAAGGAGGGAAAAGATTTTTTTTTTCTCAGACTCTTCTTCTTCGGGCCCCCCCCTCTCTTCGAAACGGTTGATTATATTCTTTTGATTTGAAATGATCGTACTTGTGATTGTTCAACCCCCCTCCCTTTAAGAAAAGGAGAGGAAGGGATGGGAAAGAAAAGGAGGGGTTCTCTTGTCGTCACACGGAGATGTATTTGGTTTGGTATTTCTTTTGTGTCACATGAAAACTTTTGGCTAGGAGAAAAACACATTTTTTATTTTCAAAAAAAAAAGGAAAAAAAAACGAGAAGAAGATGATGGATTTTTTCTCTTTACAATCAATTAAAAATGAACAAGTTTGTTTTGTTTTTACTCTTTGTGTGTGGGTGTTGATAAGGAAAGTTTTGAACTGTGCCGACAGTTTTTATTGGACTCGTCATTTGAATAATTAGTGAGCGGAAATCATATAAAATGTGTGGAAGGTCATTGTTTTCTTTATTTGGCTGCGTAATGAACTCGGCATCGCCACGTCACCCTACAATTGTTGCTCGAAAACAAAAATGTAGGACAATCAACTGTAAAGCTTTGTCTATAAACATAACGACATTGAGTTTGATCTACCGTTCAAATTGGTCGTCGCTCTCCCCGCTTTCTATTGTAGCGAATCTTACGCTGGATCCGATGTTATTCAAATTTTAAACAACGATTCGATTTTAACCGACCACGCACGTTTCGCATTGCTTTCAGTAACATCCGAATTTTAATCACAATCTTCTTCTTTTTTTCTTTTCTTTCTTCTAAAAGCATTAACAGTTAATAAAAACTAACAGCAGTGTTTTTCCAGTATTTTATTTTTTATCTTTAAACCTCCCCCCAAAAAACAAAAAAAAAACAAAGTTTGCAGCTGATATGAGGAGACGCTTGGCATCTGTGAGATTCCCCATAATTTTAATTGCCGCCCCGTCGACAAGCGGTCTCGTTAATCCAAAAAAATGTTACACACACACACACACTCAAAAAAAAACTAAAACGACTTGAGTCGTGAAAATAAGCCAATGGTTGTTAAGTTATTTTGAATGGGACACCCAATCAAGTTGGTCAAGTACACAACCCCTACCAGTATTTATAGAGAGACGATGTCGGCTTAACCAGCTCCTTCCTAACACATAATAGGTCGTAATAGCTATAAGCCATCGTTTAACTGGCGAGTTTGGAGTTCGTTTTTTTATTTTTATTTATTTATTTTCTTTTTTTTTGGGTAGGGGGGGGGCAATTTTTTGAATTTAAAAATCGAATTGAGAGTATTGATTCTTTGGAGTGACTTGACACAACTCGATGAATGAAATGATGTCAACCGTCAATCGAAATCGTTGAATTTTGTTGCGATTGCCATCAGCCGTTTTCCAAAGAAAAATGAACCCAATTGAAAGTTAATCAGCGAATTACAATAAAAAGAAATTAAGGATTATCAACAAAACTTGCCGTCATCAAATAAACCGTGGGATATCAACACTAAAAAAAAAAAAAAAACTCGAAACAGAACACACAAAAAAAAAAAACGGGGGGACACACACAAAGTTACCGAAAAAAGAAATTATTATTTTGTTTTTCTTCTTCTTCCCCGTTTTAATACATTATGTAGCCTACAAGAACGTATATATATATACTTGACTATAGGGGGGGTTCAGTCTCCGCATTCTAAAAAAAAAAAAAATAAAAATAAAAATATGGACTTGTGACGGTATGTATAAGAAGCCAAGAAGAAAACGGTCTGTGGTATAATTATAATATGAAGTCGGGTAGGGGGGGGGGAGAGAGATAGTCTCTGTTTCACTCACACTGGCCACCTGCTTGTATATTCAGTGTGCCACCATCACAAACACTATAGACCTCAGTGAAAACAGTCGGTCAGAAAGAAAAGGTAAAAAAAAAAAAAAAAGAACATCAGATAACCTTTTTCTTTTTGGCCAAGACGGTGCCGGAGAACCAAAACAAAACAGACGTTGTGCGTGACATGACAAGGATGTGTCCCTTCAGCTGTTCTTTTTTTTTTTCTTTTTACTACACCCGCGAATGCATCGATTCCGTTTCTTATCTCTGTAGAACGTCAAAAGCCATTAGCAAACGTATAATGATCAGTTAACCATTCGCTATGCGACGAACGTTGATTAACTGGATGAATCATTAGATGCTATGTGACGCAATTTTACGTACGTCCAGGAATGTTCAAATTTTTTGATTTTGAATGAAAGCCCTCCGGCGTCATTGGCCAGGTTAATTGCTCCTTACGTCTCTTCCCTTTTGATGCACGCAGCACAACGTTTTGCGTTTGACCCGCTTGGATGCAATATAACCCATGCAATGGATGAAATGACAGACTAATTGCGTCTTCACCTCTTCGTTGTCTAATGAGCCATTAAAAAATAAAAATCTCTTTTTTTTTGTCCATACATTTAAAAGCAAAAACAAAAAAGTTCCGTCTTTGTAGGTTAAACCATTTCGATCGTTCCAATATTATATTCAATGAAGCGTATAACGAGTATTTAAAAGAAAAAAAAATGGCCTTTTGAATTTCCCACACTCTATTCCACATATTAGCATATCGAATGTTTTTCGCTTGTCACATTGATTTGCGCTGAATAGTGAACAAGTAAGCGCATTGAGCTATCAAACTCGTTCTTGTGTCTTGAATAGAATTTGTCCGTTATTATGATGATTAGACTGAACTAACGTCATATCCCTACCGGCAGATTTGTATTGTTCTCATTCATTGTGGTTTTGATCCTATTGAGCTAATGGATGCCTTGAAGCTCTTAAAGCCAATTATGCTCTATAATCTGGAGCTCATTATACATTATAAATTACATACGAGTGCGGAGGGTTGCGACGATGATGAGGAGCTAATGGCCAGCACTGATTGAGTCATTGCAACTCTTTTGAATATTCATATGTTTACATGTGTGATTTTTTTCTTTTCTTACAACATGAAATGGGAATTAAATTCACCTTTTAATTTCCACCATTAAACCCAAATTTACATAAAACACATTTATTTTTTTTTTTTTACATTTTCCGTCGTTTTAAAATAATCGATTTAGAATAGATCCAGTTTACAAAAAAAAACGTGACTTGTCCAGGTTAAATTACCTACTAGCATATTACATCATTTAAACTGGTTTAAAAGCGTTAGCGTGAATTAAACCACCGTAAATCGCCATGATGAAAGGAACAAAAAAAAATTATTCGGGGCCATCTAACTCGTTTAGCGTGACGTTATCATTTCGATTTTTTAAAAAAATATTTTTTTAGTGGCAACTGTTTTAGAGTTAATTAAGTACGGCACTCTCATTCTATAGGCGAACATAATTCTCATAGCTCAATCAAAAAACGGGTTAAAAGGAATTGATTTACGGTCACAAAAAAAAAAGATAGCGGCACATTCTTGCGCACAGCCAAGAATTCTGGGAGGGGAGGGAATGTCTGAACGCTAAAGGTGGGCCATCGTCCGTTTGCGTTCACAATCAAATGGAATGCCAGGCTCGCACATAGCCCCGGGAAGAAGGAACTTTACAGGAGAATGACTGAATACTTTTTTTCTTTTTTTCTTTCTTTTTCTTGAAAAAAGTTCCGAGTTTCTTTCGGCTGCTCCAGTGGAAGCTGTCCACTTTGATAGATTAGTTGCTGCTTCTTTTTGGCTTCTTCAGATGCAACCCCCTACCTATCCCCCCCCCTCTCTTCTTCTTTCTTATAGTATGTACCCATAGATTTTTCTTCGGCAATCTCAGGTAGCCAAACCAATTCCCATTTTGTTTTTTTTGTTCTCTCTTGTTCTTCCTGGGATTCTTTCTTGCGAGAATGTATTGTATAGAGACCGGCTCAGGTATACAAGAGTTTCAAACACATTCGGAGTAGGAGAAGGAAAGAAAAAAAAATGTATAAATGTATTGAACTTCCTGTCTATTGAAGAAAAATGCATTTAAGAAAGAAAAAAAAAAGAAAACTTTGCCCAATGATGGAAACTGAATGATTCCGAGTAATGTGACTTTGAACATCCCTGGACTCTCGAGCTCAGGTATATACCGGTTTTCTCTCTTTTGAATTGATGTTTAAAAAAAAAAAAATTCAATTATATCGCGTTGTATTCGGAGAGTGTCGACAACATTCCAAGACAACGAGTGTCGCTTATAATCCAAGTGATAAGTCATCCGAACTTACTGGGCGGTGGATAAGAAGATCAAATTAAAACAAAATGGTGTGAGATATATTTTTTTTTTTTCGAGGGGGGGAGTGTTCGCTTAGTGGAGATTAAAAGTAACAGCAGTTGAAAAGAGAGAAAACAGACGAGACAGGTTAAAGGCATCTGGTGACTGCGCACCCTCTAACGAAAAATAAAAAAAAAATTTCTCACAAAATTAGGTTTAAAAAAAATAAAAAATAAAGAACTCTAGAAGAAGAGTATGTTGAAGAGGGAGGGGGGGGCGATATAATCATCACGGCTGCAAGATGGACCCCCCTCTCCCTCTTGACTTGTACGATGCGCACATTCCTCCGTAATTTCCTTGTGTTGTTTGGCCTCTCAGGTGTGTAAGGACATCTACTGTGTGTGACGTACCTGCAATCAGCGCTCAACATGTTTTCGAGAAGAAGAAAGACCCGTTAAAACAGAAAAAAGAAAAAGGAAGATGAAGGCAGGTCTCATTAAAGTCCAGCTTAATTACCCCATTCGTATGCAAATTTTTTTTTTTTTTGGGGGGGGGCTTCTTTTGAAGAACTCGCGACTTTTCATTAAACGCGTCAGACGAAAACTTTCACCCGGCCGCGTGTACTAAACAGAAGCTCGCACGCTAAAAAGCGAATGCTTATGATTTCCCTTCAAAAGTGAAACGTGGAGAGACAAAATGGACGGACTCTCTCAAGTGCCTTAGCGTGAGAAGATAAAAATAAAAAAAAAAATACAAATTTCAGAACGAAAATTCGTCTGCTTAGAAAGAAAAAAAAAACAAGTGAGAGCTGATTGGAGAAGAAAAAGACGAAGAACACACAATGCGAAACTCTTGTCTCGGATAATAAAACTTTTTTTTGTGTGTGTTGGAGTTGGAGGGATTGACTCGTATCGTGTTGCACACTGTCTAGCTTCGACACAACCGAGTAACTTGAGAACATTTCGAGACCCAAGATGGCCGCGCCTCTTCCTCTTCACTTCTCCTTTTTTTAGCGCCTCGCAACGCTTGATTTAACGCTCATTTCAAAGTTCAAACGAGGCGAAATTTTCGTTTTCAGTGAACAGCATTTTTTTCGGTTTGACAACGGCGTCGGATTACCCTTCGTTCCAACGTTGCCCACCCAACAGACGAAATACAGGTCAAGGTATGCGTGACAATTTCAGAATATGTTTTGTTTTTTTTCTTTTTTTCAACGACGAGTAATCATTTTTTTGTTTTGTTTCATTCTCTCCAAGAACAATGACGTGTAATTTGCATGAGCCTTTATTTTCAGCCACACAATCACATGTGTAAGAAGGTGGTACTGTACAGAGCAACAACACACAAATAATGAAAAAAAAAGGGAGGACGTCATTACATAAAACAAAAACATTAAACAATTTTTTTTTTCTGTGTTTTTTTTTTTTTTTAGTTTGAAAAGGAAAAAAAAGCAGGAATTTCCAGATATGAAAAGACTCGTATTTTACAAGAACAAAGGGGGAATTTTTTTTATTTTTATATGGTTGATTCTATTCGAATCCGAAGGCTTTTTGCTGCATTGTGGTTATTCCCTATGATACACGACTTTTAATTGAATCTAATTACCAAGTAATAGACTCGGTAGTTCTTCCACTGATGTACAACAACAAAAAAAAAAATTTGTTTTAGTTTGTCACCAATCCCTTTTATAATCGGAAGAGTATATTTAAAAAAAAAAAAGGGCTCGAGGCATTTCCGCACTTCGCCAATCACAGTGACTCGGGGATTCCAACGATTTTTGATCCAATTTGTTTTTCTTTATCGAATGTCTTGCAACTATACTTGACTTTGTGACATTCGGGATCAAAAGCAAAAAATGCAAGCGGAAGAATCCAGTTTTTGAAGAAAAAAAAATAAAAGGGAGGCAGAGGTGATTACCGCCGGGTAAGAGACAAAAGATAAAGGGCAACATCGTGGTATCCGCTATGTGCGGCCAAATGCAGTGGACTCCAACCCTCGCGGTTGGCTAATTCCGGATCAGCTCCGTAACGAACCTATTCATTAACAAAGAAAAACAAGCCGTTAGAATCAAAATTTATTTTTTTTATTTTTTTTAAATCTCACCAATCAGCCGATAGATAAAAGTAAAAAACAAAAAAAAAACTTACGAGTAATTTGACTGTGTCCAGGTTTCCTTGCCGACATGATCGATGCAGTGCCGAATCGCCTTCCTGTCCTAAAATGTTGACGTGGGTGGCGCTCTTGGCCAACAAATGGCGCAGTTGCACCTGATCTTCACGTTGAACGGCTTCGATCAGCACTTCGCTCATTTCTTTGTGATTGCTGGCATTGTTGAGTCTGGTCGTAGCACCACCACTGGACAGTGTATTCCGATTGTAGGGACTGTTCGTGTTACGTCGATTGGACGATGATCGTTCGCTCCAAAGGCCGCGATCGTCACGGAACCACCGGACACTTTTGGTCGCATTGCAATACGGGTTGTTGGACCACTGGCTCGGGTAGTTGTTGTTGCAGATGCTCTCTGACGGACTAGGAGGCGGTGAGCTGATGATGGTGCTCTCTGAATTGACCGATGTCGAGAACGAACTATCCGTTGGATCTTCGTCGCCGCCGTTCAATCGGCTGCTGTCGTACGGTGAACTGGCTTCCACACTCGAAATGCTCATCGGTGAGCTGGCCGTTGACGAGCTTTCGTCTAATTCCGACTCGCTTAATCCGGCAGGTGAATAATGACGATGATCCATCTTTTCTTTGGGGGGGAAAAAAATGGCGATTGACAATCGTTGATTTGAGAAATGTTTCACTTGTTGCAATCACCACTAAACATAATCCACTACTCAGATTTCCTTTCTTCTTTTCTTTTTTCGGTGAAAACAAAAAATTTACTTTGCTCCCTTTTTTGTGTGTGTTTGACTTGTCGGTTCACAGACACTGAACAAAGTGTTGTTGAGATGGGAGATGGAGAACTTCGATTGTACGTCCACCAACCGACGACAAATCTACTGCACTGCTGCTTCTCGCTAAGAATGCACCGGCTTTTTCAACTTGCAGACCACGCGGGGTGTGGCCAAAATGGTCGAAGCTTATCGCGGAGCCATCTAGCGGTAGCTTATATAACTCAACATTTAAAACAGAAAATGAAACGGGAAACTCCATATGGGAAAACAATAAGATCCTTACGGTACCGGTTACCTGTATTACGTGCGAGCAGGTTTCGAAACCAAATGATATTTTTTATTCGGTTACGTCACTCTCTGCTTTAATTGGTGGCCGTTCTGGTGTTGATTCGAACAACAAGGGTTTTAACCGGAAAAACGTTATGATCGTTTTTAACACTTTGGTTCTGTTTCTCTTGCAATTCACGAATAAAATCGCCACACGTCTGTCCATTTCCCTTCAGGACAACACTCTCTTTTTTATTTATTTATTGGATTTGAATCCCCCTTTTCTTACATAGGTCTTATTTGAATAACATCATTTCAAGTGAGGGATGCATTTTTTTTTGTCTTTTTCCAACAACCAAAAAGCTTTACCGAAAAATCCTCAGGTTGCAGAAGAAAAGTAAGCAGCCGTCGTGGGAAAAATTTGTAGTTTTTTTTTTTTTTTTCTCCACAAATCTCATCCCCATCCTTTTTATGTGTTTTTTTTTTTTTGTTCGGGACTCTCTCACAAATCGGGTTGAAATGGCCCGTCTTCGTTTTGGGTTTCAACCGCTCTTCTTTTTTTTTTTTTTCTTCCGAAAATTCGTTATGGTGCCGCACTGAACAAACCAGCCTCTCTCTCTTTGTAGAAAGAAAAGAGAAGAGGAGGAGAAGAAGGAGGGGGATTCAATCAGCCGAAAATCTTTGACCATCTTTGTCATTCTTACTATCATCTCTTTTTTATTTTTTGCCAGCCTTCCGGCGGAGCAAAGCGGCGGGTCCAATTATCAAAGACCAAAAGAAGAAGTTGACCAGCACACTCTTGTGTTTCTCTCTACCTTGTCTCCCTTTAAAACCCCCCAGCATCAACGGTCGGTACGAAGAGCGGCAACTGAAAAGGTGCGGGGCTCTCGGCTCATTAAGGTGACTACATTTTTTTTTTTTTGTCTATTCACCATTAAAAATCCCTCCTTTTTTAAAAAAAAAGGTCCGGCCAGTTACTACTTGATCCCGCTCTTACTAACAAGGCTAAGAAAAAAAAAAAAAAAGTACACGAGAACAACAACAGAATGTTTTTTTTTTCTCTTTCCCATCAACCCCCCCGACCGTTTAAATATACCTGCATAATGAGCGATTTACACTCTCGGAGAGGAGAGATAATTGCCTTGTGCTCAGAAGAAGAGGATTTATTTATTTTATATATTTTTTTTTCCCCCTCTCTTTTTCTTTATTCTTCTTGGTTCCATGGCCGAATATAAAAGAAACTGTGAATTCATCAGCTTCTAAAGTATCAGCTTTCTTTTGAAGGGGATTAAAAAAAAGAAGAAGAAACGGACGAAATACGAAACAAACTATTTGCTAAAACGCACCGATCGGAAGATTTTTTTTTTTTTTTCACGGTTACTCGCTACATCTATAGAGAATAACATCGAATTGACACCGCATCTCGCATGTTCGGAAAACGTCTCACTTATTGTTCCAGCCGTAACCAATTGAAAAAACCATTTTTGACCATACCATGGACGCTATACCGTCTGTCATGTGACCGGATCTTGCATTTTTCAATAGTCGGCATTTTATTTTCTAATTTTCTCTCAAAATAAATTTTCATTTTCAAAATAAAAAAAATATTTTTTTTAAATAATATTTCCCATCGAATCGTTTTCTTTGTTTGCTCTATAGGCTCAATAGATAACAACACTCGCACAAAAGTAGACCATATAGATTTTTTCAAGGAGGGAACAATATTGTTTGTCAGAGGCTTTTTTTATTTTTTATTATTATTATTATTATTTGGAATTTCTGTTATAGACGGATAGTTCGACGAGGATTGAGCCACAAAAAAAAAAAAGTTATCGATGGTCGAACAATGAAAATAAAAACTTCTCCTCTCTCTCTCTCTCTCTATTCCCATGTTTTGAGCCCTCCTTTTTTTTTTTTCAAAGAGTCAAAGCATATACTACTACATAGGCTATCTGGGATAGGTTTTCGCCGGTTAGTGTGGGAATGCGATACATCTAACAGGCCTACCGATAAAAAGTATGTGGTTTTCTTTTTTTTTTTTGTGTGTGTGTGTGTGTGTCTCTCCCATTTTGTTTTTCCTTTTGATTTTCGACGCACTATTTCTCAGTCAGTTTTTCCGACTTCATTTCGACGATTCACACGAGAACGGTGCTACCTTGATGTGTCGTCTTCAGAACACATTTCTTTTTTTTTTTTACCTGTGAGAATTGACGCTAGACAATATAAGGGCCGTGTACATAAGGAATAATTAATATAGAAATTGCTTCATTCTAAATGGCAGATCCTTAGAAAATGAGCATCCCTGACGAAACGAGAACGTAACATCGTGAGAATATCCAATTTTATTTTATTTTATTTTATTTTTTTAAAGGAGAAAAACAAAAACAAAATTCGCAGGATAAACAGCAGCTCCTACGAAAAATTTGTTCGCATAGCGCCTTTTTTTGTTTTCAAAGTTATTTAGGTGTGTGGGGGGTTCGACCGGAGAAATCTAATTTTGTTGAGAAAAAACAAAACAAAAGACAGTCCCGTATGCTGTGACGTATCGAATCGGGTGGGAACACTGTGTGTGTAGATAGAGGAGTGCTTCATCACAAAACAAAGCTTTTGTGTTTGGTTTATATAGCGATAGCCGCAGAACAACCGAAGCGCAACAGGGAACTAGCGGTTGCCTGTGCGAATGCGACATAAATGTAATTTCGGTTTGCGACTATGTCTTCTTTGACGCCGACGCAACGATAGGACACTTACGATTTATGCAAAGTACAGAAATTCTCGAAAAAAAAAAACAACCTTAATTCACGATGTTCAAGTGTCATGGATGGACTTAATCGTAAGTTTCCTTGCAACAGTTGTGACGTGCATTCAAAAAATTTAATTATTGGCAATGTAACAGTTTGGGTGGTTCATTTTCAATCTGGTCTGTGAAAAGAATAATTAATTATAATGGCCTCACTGATCTTACATAAGATTCGGGATTTAGTTTCAAGTTGTTTGTATTTTTTTCCTAACAATTCACACCGATAAATGTTGTAACACCAGAAATTCGCAACTATTGCAAAGAAAACCAGAAAAACAGGCGACGCTGTAAATGCAAAACAGAATTTAGAAAAAACAGAAATAATAATTAAACGAACGTGTTGCACACAGCCAATGTTTCCATCACGATAAGGAATGAAACACAATAGCTCTACAGTTTTGATTACTAACTCTTAAGCTGTATAGACCTTGACGCTTCTAATAATTTCAAAGCCAATGGAGGTTTTCATTCCAATAAGAATAATCCGGTTAACGCATTTTTTTTGCTGTTTGCTGCGTGTAGGGCGTTGGTGACAGACGGGCTGGGATTTGCGCAATTGACTGATTCATGTAAAAACCAGTTTATTACGGTTGCGAAAAGATGTTGTCAAAACCTTGAATCCTAACCAAATGAAACCAAAGTTCGTATATATCCTACCTTTTCTGTTGTTTAATCACATGAACAATCGAAACAAAAACAGATTTTAATGATGAGTTTCTCTCGCTTGCTCACAACTCACCGAAACATGTTGAACATGCGGTTATTATATATCCGTTAAAATAGGCGGGGGAATGATTCATTATAGGTTAGAGATAGTCAGTCAATTGATGGGATTTGTATCAGATCCATCAAATTTGGCTCGGCCGTAACAAATTATCACGTATTGACAAGATGATTACAAACGGCTCTTTCTCTCGCTGTACTTATATAAATGATCACGAACAACACGTTTCGGGTCACGACCCGCTCTCTTTCATTCCTCCGACTAAACGCCTCGTTTCTTCGACAATGACGCATCGCAACAAAAAGGCACTCATCAACGCAATGACTGCAATTAGAAATCTTGCATCATAGTTGTATCTATACATAAAATAGTACACAAGCCATTGACTTAAACAAAGCATTTGATCACAAAGAATATCATTTAAAAAAATGCTCATTGCAGATGAAAACAATAGACTTGGAAAAAAACAAAACAAAAAAGGAGAGCAGGTCGAAAATGCCATTATAGTCCAATATTCTCATCAGGTAGACGAGTAACGTGCGAGAGCAAGTCTATTTTTCTCGCCACACCGATTCATGGGAAACGACGCGCTGTTAAGCCGTGTCCGTGTGAATATTTCAAATCTTTTTTTTTTTTTTTCTTCTGGGGAGGGTGAGCTTTTGTCGTCAGCTTCGTTTGTTGTCGTCTCCGCTCTCGGGAAATGTTGGCTGTTCTCACCAAACTTTTGAAGGAAAGAAAAGAAAAAAAAGTAGAACCCAAAAATCTCTCACCATTTCTTGATATCTTCTGATGCCATTGATGACGCAAGACCATCACAAATTCAGTATCCATAATCTGCTATCTTTCCTTTTCATTATTATTATTATTATTTTTTTTTCGAGTTGATTAAAGGGTGTCTCGGATTGTGCGATCAATCACAGAATTGATTAACAATATAACAAACTGGACTGCAGCACAGAGGAACAATATACCGGTTCAACTGTATTGTTTTTTTGTTTTTATACTCCTTTTTAATCAAATTGAATTGAATCTTTTTAATTATACCTGTATACGAACAAACTTGTTGTTTTGTTTTATGACACGTTTTTTTTTTGTGTGTGTTTTGTTTCTTGTGATGTGCGATACAAACGTGTTCTGCGCGCGATTGCCCGCGAAATATGCGGAAATCAATCTGAAAAGTCATAAAAATTTATAAGAAGCATACGGTGAGCGGCACCGACAACTTGCGTTTGCCTATCAAGAGTTTTTTTTTTTTTTCAATTTTTTAGTGCGACTGTTTTTCAAAGGTTCAAAGTTAAATATGTCCCCCTCCCCCCTACCTCAATCATCCGTCAACCCAATCCCATTTTTTTTTTTTTTCAGGGGGCTATACAATATACCACCATAAGAATATATTTATATACCTGAGGGCTGTCATAAGTTGACATCGGTCCCGCCGACTTTTATGAGATGCATTTTTTTTCTTCTTGACTTGTCTTTGCAATCGTCTTTTTTTTCCCACGGCGGTTCTTATTTATTTATTTTTATTTATTTTTTTGAAGTCGATAAAAATTTTTTTTTAAGACTGGAGCTAGTGATTTTATTTTAAAATAGGTCATGTTATATTTACAAGTGCAATTCGCAATTTGCTTGTATCTTGGACTATGTTTGATATATAGTTCTGAATTATGCCATGAATTTGTTTCGATTTTGAACGTGCGGGGCTGAGCTTTCAAACGTGTTCAACTATTCAACTTTTGTTGGGCGGAAAACGGCTCGTCTGAAAACTATGTTGGGAATGGCTCTTTATTCGAGAATTTTTATTTATTTATTTATTTTTTTCAAACTATCCCCCGCATTATTTTATTTTTACCTACTCTGACATTTTATCTTTGAGTAAATAACACAGATTTTCAGTGATGGGAAACCTCTCCCTTTTATTTTTTTCGACAAATATTTGTGACGAACAATTTTGATTTTAACAATCGAGAAAATAAGAATTTAAACTGCGGCCAAAACAAATAAGATATTCGTCCTGGAATGAAAAAAATATATATATCGTAATACATTTAGCGGTTAGACCTTATTAATTTTTTTCACGCGATTTAAAAGCCTACGTTTACAGTGTATAAATATTCCATCAAGTCTGAAAGAAAAGCGTGTGAGAGTCAATCTAATAAAGACGCAAAAAAAAAAAAACAACATCCGTGCGCTTTCGAAAACGATTCAAACTTAACGACGCTCATATTGTACTACTATAATTTAAAAAAAGAGGAAAAAAAAAAAAAAAATGAAGCTATATTTCAGTGTAGTCGTAAAAAAAGAAAAAAAGAATGTCATTATTGACAGCTGAAAAAGAAAAAGAAAAAAAGTTAATAGACCCAGGCGTTGAATTCAGTACATATTAAATGAGAATGTTCAGTCATCGCATCGGGCAGGAAAAGTTCCACGGGAAAATCAAAAAAAAAGTTTCACGTCTAATGGCCGATGCAAGGAATACAAGTGAGAACTTACTGTGCATGCAAGATTGTATAATCAACTGTCCGAACGAGAATCCCATACACACGTACGTACACACACACACATGTGTAGATGGTTGATAGCTGCGTAAAAGTGTGGGATCTTTGTTGCCTTTTTTTTCTCTTTTAAGGTCCCGAATAATACGTCGTGAGAGTGTCTGTAGATTTACCGAGAGAGAGAGAGAGAGAGATATGCTGTAACTTTGCGGGAAATAAACACACACACACGCTCGGTATATACATAACCATGTGAAATTTGAGATGCCATTACCGTGAGATTTCCAAGCGCTCGTTTCTTTTCTCTCGGTAATCTTCCAATTGATGACGACTGCTACATGTATTACTGCAGTCCAGCTTTCAGACTTTGTTAGCTATGTATATATTTCCTGGGGGGAGGGATGAGAGAAAATTTGTTCCCGTTCTCATCGATGAGACTCTATACGCCATTTGCCAACATTATTTATAGCTTTTCCTTGCGTATATTTCAGACACAACATCTTTCTTTATTACTCGCAGCAGAACATAATGACGAGCACTTCACACAGCCAAAAACCTATTCTTTAAATTTTGATTCATTTCAGAAAAACTTTTTTTTTTTTTTTCTTATCTTGTCTAATAATCAGCACCTTATTAATGGAGGCCAAAAATATTAAAAAAAAAAAAATATCACTCGGTTTAAAATGATTTTTTTCCCCGACAACTATATATACGACCATAACATTTAAGGTCTTTATCGAATTTCGGGGGCACTTTCTTTTTCTCAAGATGGCTGAAAAGGATGTTTAGTCGATTCTATAAGTATGTCGCTGATGGATCATACAATAGCCGGCAGTCGTTGCCCGTTAGTCACGCTGGAAATAAGAAATTCTTTTTCTTATTATCGGGGGCATATAAGCCTCGTCAAGGAAATCCCTCAACAAGTTCTTTTACACACACAAAAAGCGCCCCGTCTTTTAACACACAATCGCATCCGGAGTAAAAGTATCTTTGACGATATTTCCCTCGCTTTGTCGTTCTTCTTTATAAAATACAAAAGATTATCTCTTCTTCCAAATGAATGTGCGGCTAACGGAAAGAATTCCACACCGCCTGTCGTCGCCTTTTTTTTAAGTCCTTTTCATCGTACGGAGGATATACAATCCACCGCATATATATCTGGATAGCTCAAAGAACCAAGTGTTCAACACTTTTTCTTTCTCGAGGGTCGGATTTAAAAAGTGGGCCATCCGCTTGAATGTTTCTTTGGGCGCTGTTTGACTGGCAGTTTAAAATGTGTATACTCTGCACACCATTTTATTTAAATTTAAATGGCGGCCTTTTTAGCAAAATTGGTTGCGGTATACGTAATATTGCCTCTGGTATATTACACTCACACGTCTTGGATATATTTGACATGCATCAATCACCGGGTATAATAGGGTTTCATCATTCGTGTATAGAAAGCTCCCCCCTCCATCAGGATGCCTCAAATGATCAAATCTGAATATTCAAAATTTTGTGGATAGATTTGTCGAACACACACACATAAAACCAAATGAAGTTAATGTGTATCGTCTTAAGAAGAGGAATGCCCCACCGTAAGTATGTGCTATAGGGAAGAATATCTTATAGATGTCAGACGGTATATGTATGGGCGCAAAAGCTGTATACATTCCAAGAAATGTTTTCATTTTCATTTTTCGTTTTTTATTGAAAGCGAGATAAGAAGGAAATATTATATATTATGTGGGAACATGTAGCGGAAAAATTCTGAACAACATCGAGCCGTAGGGTTTGACAGCCAGCCAACATCTTCTATAAATACACAGGACAAAATAGAAATGGATGCAACGAAAGAATAAAAACAAACGCAAAGAGACGCATCGACAATTTCAACATTTTTCAGAAGCGATGGTTAAAGCGGATAAAATAGAAGGATTTTTCAAATATCTTCATCTCAACTGTGGGCTGAATAGCGACGCGAACAAATTCCATGCGCAAGTGTGTGAATTCCGCCGCTGAGAAGTTTCATTTTTTTCTCAGATCTTGCGGTGTTATGCGTAGTTCTCAGTTTGTTGGTGGGAAAAGAAAGAAAAAAAAACAAAAACATGCGGAAAGAGAGAAGCTGGGAATGAACCAAGACCTTGGGCCAGTGTGAAAGAGAGGGCTGAGTAACATTAGTGAGCCACCAGGACTCTGTTGTTGGATCAATTCAGCTGGACAAAAAAACGCACCACTTCAAAGGGAACGAAGAGGCCGTTTGTGCAATGAGGGTCAACAAAGTATTACATCATCCGACAAACAAATTGGCATCCTCGGCTCAAGCCCAACATTCTACAATCTTTATTAGCCTAAGCATTTTCGTATGTCAAAACATATTCCCGCGCCGCTTTGGCTTCTTTATACAATAAGTTTGAATTAATTATTTATTTTCAAAACAAACAAACCATTAACACCCAGCATAATAATAATAATTCGATCTCATCTGATGAAATATAGAAAATGAACTAATCCAACGCAACTGGTTGATTAAAAACAAAACACGGCTACCTGCGGATATGACAACCGTATATAGGTAAACACGTACATAGAGCATCAGCTTTAAAAAAAAAATGTATTTATTTTTTCCCATGGACACAAAACATTTCGGCGTAACTTGTCGACATGCTTGTGTGTCTGTGTGTGAATATTAGCGAGGCGTCTCATCGGAAAGTGTGTAAAGAAGGATATACGTGGGGGGAAAGATCCGTGGGAAAACCTCTAAAAAAAAAGGAGGGAAGTTCAAACAAGGTAGATACAGCACAAAAAAATAAATAAACGACCATGTACCGTGTTTGAACAGGTTACACACGATCTTTATCAACACGTTTCAGGTCTCTTTAACGCGTTACTGCTCTCCTTGGTGGACTATATATATTTTACTCTTGTCTCCCTATCTGCAAAATTAATTACTTGAGATTTCAATCTTTCACTGCTGGGAACTGTGTGCGACACTCTCATTTCAATAACACGGTGCAGAATATGCATCTATGTGTTGTCAGCACAAGAACTATAAGTATTACTAAATGTCACACAGTATCGCTATATGCGAATATGCTTTCAGCATTTCGTACGGCGATGGAGAAGTAAAGATAAACCGTATGAGCTATTAGAATGAAATTCTCGTAGATAAGATGATGCTAAAAAACAATTGATTGTCATAATAAAAATTAACAGCCGACAGGTGGTGCCCATGCTGTCAGAGAACATCTGCAAGTTGTTAGGCATTGGTTGGCAAATTAATGTTAAAGATTTAGCGTGCATTTTGAAGACCCCAAGTTTAATTCTAGCGATTTCAAATTACTTCAACTTTTTCTTTGAAAAATTTATAACTATACCAAATGCGGATAAAATGCTTAAGCTAATGCGAATGCTTCCTCACTCGCTATATATTGGTCCAAGGGTTATAATTCATTTTAAATACTTAAGTAATCTGCTATTTGGTGAACAGGGATAATCCGAATGGTTATAATCCCATCCGTCTTTGCTTATGCTGCCCCACCCTCATGTCACTGGGGACAAACATTTTTCACACACTGTTGGAATCGAATCCAGCAGTCGGAGATTGTTGGCCAATTTTAATGGGATAACCGGCTCATGCTATTTGGCGCAGTTAAAGAATTTAATGTTTTGAGTATACAAATATTGTAGTTCTGTTGGAATGGTAGCAGTCCTACGTGAATTTCGATTTTCGTGATCGTCGTTCAATTTCGAATGTAAATCGTGTATTTTTATAGCTACATGTCAGTTTTTGAGAAAACAATTACTGTAGGTCTAAGTAAAACTTTTTCATGAAAATTTCGGGCTTAAAATTCGATAAGACCGATAAACTGTTCGAAGCGAATTTGAACGCTGATTCCGCATAAAATCTTAGTTTTCCCGTTAATTCAATGTTTTTGGAATAAAACACAATAAAAACAAGATTTGAACGCAACCACTTTTAATTCAAATAACATAAAAACTATAAAGTGCCAAGTGAAAACGAAGTCAATTTTCGTGATCCTCGTTAAATTTGCAATTTAAATCACGTATCGTTCAAACAAAAAGAGTGGTACCCGACTTACTACTCCTGGTACTTCATACCCCTACAATTAAAGTATAAGGGAAAGTGAAGAACAATTCGCTTAAATCAAACACCAGGTGGCAGAACACTGCAGGTGGGCATTTATTTGGGTTGGTTTGGCGGCATCCGACTTCAAACGTGTTTGCTATCGTCACGCGGGTTTGTCTTAAAATGTTTTAGTGCCGTCATGGTGCAGCCTTAAAAACTGTGTCAACGAGAAAATGGAAATGTAGGAAAGACATGGTTACTCTTCAAAATGCAAACATCAAGGTCAGTTATTATCCATTTTCCGACCATAGTCGACGTCAGTTTTGGATTCAAAAATTGGAAAATTTAGATATCGCGTATGGTAAAAACAGTTATCTGTATTCGATGCATTTTTTGTCCAGTGTTTTCACCTACCAGGGACATTGAATAGTCCTAAACAGAGGATTTATTAAGGCTCGGTCGTGATTACATGAGACCCAGTTTACTACCGAGAGGTACTGACACACATAAAATGTGTTTTACTGTTTTTGTGTTTTAGCTGTCGCGCCAGTACCTACCGGTAGGGCAGTGGTCTAAGTTAATCGGGTCTGAACTCAAGGATTTATAGTCAATTTACGAATTCTATCAATTTGAAGTAAAAGAGTATTTATTTTTTCATAACTTTTATTCCAAATATAAATGGACCTTAATGTCCTCAAGGTAGGACTACAGTGTTCAATCCCATTGCATTAAAACCAATCCAACGTTAACTTTTTAGCTAACAAAGTTCGAACGTTAACTTTAGGATTTCAGCAAAGAAAAATTCCTCGAATAACTATCCCCCCTCTGTGGACATCCACACAGGAAGCGAAAGGTTAAACTCGACACGCCGAAATGCTGGAAATGTGCCAGTGGCCGGACATTCATTTTGGTGTTCGTGAGCTAGTTTACTCCTTTGCTCTACAATTCTAAAACAGAACCATATTCCAAACTGTATTCAGCCTTAGCTGTCGTCTTATTGACCACTCTAACAGCACCCGATGCAGTTTTTTACCACACTTTGCATATTCTCCAGTAAAATGAATCACAAAAATGTATTTTATATAAAAAAAAAAAAATACCAAACCATAACCCACGTAAAAAACAAAATTTTTTTTTGAAACTGAAAACACTGGTGACTTTTTAAACTTGTGCCTCTCGTGAATGAAAATGATTCTTAAACAAGGTAAGGCAGTCTTTGGTAGTCATAAGACTTTGTAAAAAAAAAAATAATAATAAATTTCAAAAAATTGAAAAACAAATCTGAACCAAAGAGCGCTTAGACGAGCTGTGTGTGTGAATGTGTGATGAGAAAACTCACGGAGTGGATTCTCTGTTCAAGCTGGAAACCTTTTCAGCAATTGAGATCTCTTGAAAATCGTTTTGATCAGCCGACTGGAGACGACATGTCCCGTCAAAACGTTGGTTGATTTCATCCTCTGGAATTCCTACTGGAAGTTGCATTGAAATTGCCCACTTTTGGCTGGCTTTTTTTGCCACTTTTGCGCCACGCACGTTTCCCTGTTTCTGGTCTCCGATCCTCGGTTCGGTTTCCTTCAGACATGAACGGCGGGATCGAATCTTCTCTAATGTGTAGAAGTCGCGTATTCGTCACTTCGCAATCAATCTGCGTTGGAAATAATGGCGTTATAAGTCGGAGCGAGTTAGCCATAAAAGAAAGCAAAAATTGTTTTGAAATCCGGATTGAAATGGTTACCTGCATCATAGCGATATGACCACGGGGGGCATGCATCGTCTCTGTTATGGAAACAGATCTATTGATTTAAATGTCTTAATCAGCATATTTAGGACGTTTCACTCACGATTAAGAGGCATGGCAGGAAGGAGCAGGGACATGCGTGGTCGAACTGTACTGTTGTGTTCGGTGGCAGGTAACAGAAGGTGATCATCGGAGAAAGAGACGACGTAAAAAGTATCGTCTTTGCGCTGGATAGCTTCAAAAAAGGCTGCAAAAAGGTATCGATCTGGGACTGCCTCGTAGATTTGAATTTCATTTTTCGATATGAATTGCGCTTGAGTGTTTCGAACTACTGAATTCCGTTGAGTTAGCAAGTATTTCCTGTAAGCTGTGCTGCTCATTTCATTCGAGTGAGGTATTACCTAATAAACATTTGAAATTAAGTATGGCGTGGTTTTGCCAAACGAATGGGAAGATGAGTGGAATGATTTTCCGGCATACTTTTGCTAGTTCATGTTTGGATGGTGACTCGTGTTTCACTTCGACGTCAGATTTTGCGGAATTGAAAATAGGTATATGAACACTTGAAGGGCTTGGAGCATGGAACCAATCTCGTAACTCGCTATCGATTCTTGACGACTCGGTACTGTTAATAAGCATTGGACACATTGGAAGGCTCATGTTTTCGCTCCTAAATGGACCGTTATTTAAAATCCAAACAAAGCAATCAGACTAATTCAAAAAGCCAATTTACCCAGTATCGAAGTCAGGGTTTTCCTCGGTAGCCCACAGCAGCGTACGTCCAGCTCCACGCTGAAAAACTACGGCTGGTTCAGCTTTCATGACTCCCTCTGGCAATACTAATCCTGGCCCACTTGGATTCATATAACTTTTCCTACATGACCAAATGATAATGAGCTTGAAATTTCGTATATAATTTTCATTCTCGAAATTACCCAAACGTGGCCACGTTAAAAGACAGCATCAGTAGCACAGCACACAAGACAGTGGTAGCCTTCTTTGTATTAGGGCTGATGCCGAGGGATTTGTTTGTACTGTCACGCTCTCGTTCCAGCAACGCTACTCTCTCCCGTAACATAGAATTTTCCTGTTTTAGCTGTTGATTTTCGCGGTTCAAATCCGACAGCATTGATTCTAGCGACGATACGTATTCCTTTTTTTTCTTGCGCGATAAACATGCAGATTCTCTATTCTTTATCATTCGCTGTTGTCGTTTTAAAGCTTTCACCTGTTAAATGCAACAGTTAAATGTGTTCTGCAACACAACGAAATTCATTAAGAAAACTACTTGACGTACATCGCCATCGCAATGTCCTGAAGGCGGGGACGAACAGGATAAAATTGGTTTTGAATAGTGAACAGACGGACTTGGTATTCGACCATTTATTGGCTGCACTAGCTTTTGCGTTTGGACTGGAAGTGCTTCTATTGCGCATTTGCCAGAACTCTGCTGTGTTAAAGTAGCAAATTCCTCTGGGGTAAGCACAAGCGATTGACCTGAAAATTTTTTCTTATTTTATTACTTACGTCGTTACAAACTAACGAGCTTGGTTATTATCAAAACCTACCAGAAAGATTCTGTTTCCCATTTGCAGCGCCGCTTGCGACGACTTTAATCACCACAGGGTTAACAGGTAACGGCTTTGGTTGGATGTTCGTTCCAAGTTGGTTGGATAAATGTATGGATGGTGACGAAACATTCGTAACGTTATTTTTAGCCAACACCACTTTTGTCTCCTTGGGCAGGTGAAAGTTACCTGAATAAAAATTCACGCAAAATAACGAATAAAGCGTGCACGAATTAGATGATAAGCTTTACGAGTTCACTGCAGAAAACTTACCATCTGCATTAATGGTAATCACTTTAATGATGTCTGAATTATTGGAATGATGTGAAAGAATTGATGTGTTGCTTAGATGAGGTGGAGAAATTGGCGGCGTTTCCAAATTTGACTAAAAATGATCAAGGCAACAACATCAATTAAAATGCCTGGAAGTGATAATAGATCGATTTTCTATTAATCGAAACTGAAGTTGAAAAAAAAAAAGCTTTGATGTTACATTTTTCCATAATAGAAAGTTCGAAGGATAGATATTACGCAAATGACTTATGCGGGGCACCGAGAAAGTCATCTGGTAAAACTCGCAAATCTTCTACACCGATTAAGGATAAACATACCTGTATTTCGGATTTAACGCCCATTAACGAGGTTACACTGTTTTCAAACGGTGAAAGAGGTTGGGGTGACTGAGCTAAAGGTGATATTGGCTCCAGTTTTATATCTTCATCTATTTAATAAAATTAAATTAAAAAAAAAACAAAATTATACAATAATTGTTGGGAAAAAAAGTAACATACCAACTCCAGAGAGAAGATTAGGGAAATCACTAGAGTCAAATTTAGAAAAATCCTTTTCCAATGCACTGGCATGCAAATTGAACTCTAGGAGACCAGAGTATGAATTACAATCGCTGTCTGAACTCAAACCGGTGTCCATGAATTCCGAGTCGTGGTACGTTGGATGAAATGGTATCTGAGCAATATTTAGAAAAGTTGTATGAATAAATTTCGGTTTCAAATTCACCAAGTTGCCAAAAATTACCATAGGATCGTTGGTCAGCTCACTTAAAGACATCATGTTTTCCTCGGAGCCTAAACTGCTTTCTAAATCTGTGTAAAAAGCGCATTTTAACTTAAGGAACGTTGAAAAAAAATTCTATATTTTTTTAGTTTGTAGGAAGACTGTCATTTTCAAGTGCCGCAACTGGTCGTTACACGAGCCCCTGTGACCCAGTTACATTTTATGGTTTGTGTCATGAAGCCACACCCCCCACCATTTTGACGAGAAATGTTGTTGCAAAACATGAACCTCAAACAACGTCGTAGATATATATTTCGAAAATACATTCAACTATGTGCATATTCTAAACGTCTTTCGGTCGAACTGACTACAACGTATGTACAATACGTGGTGTGACTGCTCAACGTTTACGTGGCACAACGAAAGCGAGAGTTAAAAGTCCACGTTTCTTGCTCTACGACCATCCTTTAGAAACCATTAAAAATATGGTGTTTAAGATAAACGAATGAGTTCGAAACGTTTTCTGCTTTTCGTGTTCCGCCTTTGGAAAGAACAAAAGCAAAAGAGGGGAAAAACCGCGCCTTTCAATTTTTCCTTATTTTGGATGTCGACGTCTGTTGCCGCTGGTTGCTCAGTTAGGTTTTTCCTAGTTTTCACTAACAGGTTGGTTAGTGCCAAGATTTTGGTTCAATAGCAAGACCGGTATGGTGAGACGCAAAACCCTACACGTAGCCAAAAGCATCAGGTCCATTAAGGTTCATGTATTATGAAGGTTATAGATAGCCGGAGTTCAAGATTTACACTACTCACAAGGCAAACTATCAAAGAAAGAAATTTTTAGAAATATGAATATCATTAACAGCCTTGCGTGTTGTTTTTGCTTCAAACCGTTTGGATTTTTTACTTTCGTTTTCGATTGTCCGTCTTTGTCCTACATTACAGACCGAAATATTTGATTTTAGGTGCTTTGATACGAATGTCATTGAGAGAAGCACCGCCATATGTGTTTACTTCCAACCCAGACAACCAATAAACAGGAAAGTAAACTTTAATAATTTCCCCATTTCAAGGCCAAGGCCATGCTCGTGCGTAAAAACTCCATTTCATACATGGCGACAGGCTTGAAAACAGACTGTGGCTCCCCCATACCAGCTGGAGGCGGTTTTGATAATGCTTGCTTTTATCAACTTCCCTATTGCAGGTATACCTTGAGTTCTATTACCTCGTGGCATTGCACGAGGAGACAAAAGATTTTCGTTCGAGAAAAAAGAAATTTTCATTGACGGAAGTCGCTGGCCTCTCATGTGTAAAACTCTATGTTACGAGTCAGGCAAACACCTTTTACATTTCAAGCATTTTGTTGATCAGATCTTGTTTCAACACAAAGGGTGTTTCACGAGGAAGGGTAGCGGGTAAAACAAATTATTTTGCAAATTTCTCTGCTATGCGTCCTCCTTTGCACGAATCAAAGTACGTTGAGAGTCTGCTACTCAACTGTTAATGCATACAGGCTAAACAAACCCTTGTACCGATTAGAAATTCGTAAATAGGTAAAACTATGACGTGACGAGAAAACGCCCCTTAATGTCTTCTCACCCCATTGTCCAACCTCTGGGTTTTCAACAGTTTATTATTTTCGAAAACTCAGGATCGAATAGAAGGTGATGCAGATTCCGTGCTTACCGAAAGGGATGTGTGATGAGCTGATTTCATCCGCGAAAAAACGAGTATCGAGACTGGATATTAAATCGAGTGACATTTTCCAAATTCACGCTATGTAATGCGTTTTCCCACGGTGTTCAAAAATACGCACTTAACAAAACTCTTCTTGCAAACCAGGGTTTAGTAATAACACTGTGTGGACCACGATAACACTGTAGACTACGTGTCAACCAACGTGATCACGAGATTCCGAAACCTAGTATATTTAGGTTTCGTTTAAACTTCTCGTTTCTCGACTATTCGATCTGTAATGTTACTCGCCGGCTGCACGCTTCTAGATTGGAACACCCCTATCCCCCTGATCGCGTCAGGCCAATACTGTTCCGCGACATCTGGTGTTTCCATTTAACATACAAAACAATTGGTAAGCGTCTAATGCCACCTACCGATGATTATTACAAAGATGTAGAACGGACTATCCAGTTGACGCCCAACTGAGAGGCAAGGAGTGGTTCTCTCACGACGCCCACATTGGTATTCATTTCTGCAAAGTTGCTGAAATTTGTTTAGTTTTGCATTCTACATTTTAATAGATTGTTACGTATTAAGATCGAAAGAATTCCCAAAAATGGCTGACCTTGTCACGCTGATGA
This sequence comes from Daphnia magna, assembly GCF_020631705.1. Classification (NCBI taxonomy): domain Eukaryota; kingdom Metazoa; phylum Arthropoda; class Branchiopoda; order Diplostraca; family Daphniidae; genus Daphnia; species Daphnia magna. The sequence continues at coordinate 6,692,698 of NC_059182.1, forward strand.
CGATTGACATACCAGAGGGTCGCAATAGCCTGCTCGAGAGCCAGACCAACTTGGAGAAGGTAATGATTTCTCATTTGTATTTACATTTCGTTTTTAACACCGAGTTTTATTTGTCGTGCCGTGATAGGTAGCCGATTATTGTGAAGGAAACTACACTCAAGCCCAAGACAAGAGAGTAGCGTTAGAGGAAACAAAAAATTACACGTAAGGCCGTAAATCAAATTTACTTGATGAGATAAAGCACAAATAATAATACCTATAAAGTAAACGAAATTCATTATTTACAATACACTTTCCTAAACAAACACTTCTAGCACGCAATCCCTGGCTTCTGTGGCATATCAAATCAATACATTAGCCTTTGGATTTCTTCAAATGCTGGACTTGCAAGCCACTCAAATGGCTGAGATGGAGAGCCAAATTAATCACATCAATCAAATGGTTATGATTCACAAAGAAAAGGTTGCCAGAAGAGAGATTGGTGTTCTAACAACTAATAAATCATCATCAAGACAGTATAAAATTCTTGCCCCAGCCAACCAGGAGAGACCCATCAAATATGTCAGAAGACCAATTGATTATGCTGGTATTAAAATGTTTTTAGATTTAATGATATAGTATTAGATAGTAAAAAATACCGTTGTCTTTAGCTTTGGACGAAATTGGTCATGGAGTTAGAGTTCATAATGAAGTACCTCGTCAAAAGAGAGCAAGCAGTCAAGGTAGTAGTAGCAGTTTAGCAGGAATGGGCACTCTTGGTGCACCAATGATGACTGGAACTCTGAGAGGACACAGCCCGGTCCCTCCTGCCCCAACAAGTAAACCGCCAACTCCACCCATGGCCCGCGCTGTAGGAACAGGAAGCCTATCTAAAGGATCCAGGGAATATCGGACTCCGCCTGCCGTCGCCCCGCCTCAAGTACGTAATGTCTTTTTAAATTTCCTACGTGTTTTATAATAATTTCCTAACTGTTGTTAAATAATTCCCGTTAAAGGTTCCATCCAATTATGCTCCCAATTATCCTTTGGGTCATTCCCGTCGCGAAAGGAATAGCACTGGTTATGGTACACTTCCTATGTCTCATGCCTCTACATCTAGCAGTATGCACCAGTCTCCGTACAACGCACCCCAGATGATCCAACAAACTCCACAAATCGGCATGGTTCATCCTCTTCCTCACGGCCAAACATCAGCCATTTACGCACCTGGTTCCGCAACTTATGCTTCAGGCCTCGAACGTCAGAGGTCCTACTCTAATCCACGTAAATCTTTCTTCTCTAATCTATCAAGAAATTAACAATTTGATCATCACTATATTTATTTAGCGCCACCCTCCCCTGGAATGATGAATGTTAACTTGGAGCAAATGCCACTACCTCCACCTTCAAATTATGGAACTCTTATGACTAACACTGAAAGTTCTGGCCGAGTAAGAAGTATGTCGCCTCCCCCGCCTCCCCTTCCTACTGAGGAACCTTCTGATAATGGGACAAGCAACCGACGTAGAGTTCTGATGCCAGTAGATGCGGACCTACCGGGTTGGGTACCGAAAGACTATATAGACAAAGGTATATCTTAAAGCTTTACATTATAATTCTTATATTTTCTAAGTTGATTTCCATTTTTCAGTTGTGGCTGTCTATGATTACTATGCTGACAAGGAAGATGAACTAAGTTTCCAAGAAAATTCAGTCATCTATGTCTTACGTAAAAATGACGATGGATGGTGGGAAGGAATTTTGGATGGCATTACTGGTTTATTCCCTGGAAATTATGTAGAATCTTGCATGTAGAGACTTTGAAGTTCACAAACAAATGTTTTCACGATTTTATTACTTTTAGAGCTCCTTTCCCTTAAATATGGTCTCTTTCTCTCTTCTTCAACAATTTTAGTAGATTGAGACATGCTGTTGTACTTTTTTTTTATGAAACTATTTCAAAATTTTCTACTTTTTTCCCCTCTATTCCTCAAAATATAATTTTGTAAAAGTTACTTCATGTTGATACAAGGCAGATACTCTACAGGCCAGGAATAAATGTATGCCGGATCATCTTATAAACAAATCAAGTGTACTGTTTTTAGGAATTCTTAAATAATAATAACATAGATATCTTAACCTTGTGTATTCATGAGAAGAAGAAGAAAAAAAAACTGAGGTATTGACGTGAGGGTAATAACAATATTACATCAGTTAGATCCACGACGGAGCCATGTTATGTCGCAATCTTCTTGACCAAAATAATCTACCCAGTAACCCACATGAGGAATTTTGGAAAACATGTGACGTTCGGAGACCTAATCAGATGGACTCAAAGTTTTAGTTACAGTTGCAGGACCAACTATAAGAAGGTATTAGACTAGCCTCGAATACAAATTAGTTGGCAACGGTAATCATGTAGAGCAAAAGAGATTCCAAGTCGTTATTCACAAATCTTTTTATTTACAGTACCCACCAAACGATTAGGTACACCCCCGTTTTCCTCTATCAGAAGAGAAAGTGCTCTAAAAGTTATCTTTATATGAAAAAATTGTAGGAGTTACACCCAGGGCACTAAAGTATCGTTCACATGATTAGGTACACCACCTTTCCACCCCATAAACGCCATGTTAATACCGGCGTTTCCAAAAATATAAATAAAATACTTCAAAACAACCTTAAATTAATTTTTTTTATGCCGAACGACGCGTTTTTCTTTACTCTATTAGAATATAGTGGATGTTTTTGAATTATTTGAACTAAAAAAATGCTTCCCTATACCCCAAAGTTGGTACACTCAAATGTTTTACAGAGAAAATTATGATTTGTGCTTGTGCCACCAGGGGCGCTGGGATAAATTTCAAGTGCGCAGATTTTTTCTTTAAACACAGCTAGATTTTTCGTATTAAAAAAATAAAATAAAAAATAATAGATTTTTTTTATCAAAAGAAGAAAGTATTTAATCTGTTTTGATTGTTGCCGTAATGTATAACAACAATTTCACAGACATTCTTTTAATAAGCAGAAAAAAATCTGCTCACTTATGTTCTGGTAAGCAAAATTGGTAAGCAAAATTGTTCTACGCCAGATGGCGTTTGCCTAGCTGTTGTAGTTGGGCATCTATACTTATTGAAAGAATTATGCTTAAGAACATTCTGGAAAAGAGATACAGCCGACTGAGTTTCCGTTGCGAGTGATTATATTCGGTCTTTCTTCACAGGACGCCACGCTGCACGGACGGTGTCTGAGATAATTGTACACATTTTTATCACGTCATCAGTCATTTTTTTGTTTGGTAAGTGAAGTTATTCGTAAAAATTTTTATTGTTTGAGTATGTGAATGTTAGATTCCCTACTCCTGGTCCTTGATTGAGGTTCTTTTAGTTAGTTTTCACAAATTATGTGCCGACCTGCACGTGGGTAGGTTGGGCGTATTCTAGAACTTTCCTGTCCACTTCCTCGCATACCATTTCCTGTGATGTAATTTGGGTTATACCATTCGCGGTTCGCACCAGAAGAGTAATCTGATGATTAGCGTGTGTATTAACCCACGTCTGAGGAAAATTATTTTTCCTAACCCTTGTGTAATTAAGAAGTTGAATTCTGTGTTTAATGCTGTATATTAATTTTACAGAACACAATGGCCGTCAAGACTCCAGCTGTGGGCATTGATTTGGGTACAACCTACTCCTGTGTTGGTGTTTTCCAGCATGGAAAGGTAGAAATCATTGCTAATGACCAGGGTAATCGAACCACACCTTCTTACGTGGCATTTACCGACACCGAACGTCTTATCGGTGATGCTGCCAAGAACCAAGTCGCAATGAATCCCACCAATACAGTATTTGACGCTAAGCGATTGATCGGACGCAGATTCGAAGATTCTGTTGTCCAGGCTGACATGAAACATTGGCCATTTGAAGTAGTTAGTGATGGAGGGAAACCAAAGATCCAGGTTGATTACAAGAATGAAACCAAAACATTCTTCCCAGAAGAGATTTCCTCCATGGTGTTGCTCAAAATGAAAGAAACTGCCGAAGCTTACCTTGGCAAAACTGTTGGTAATGCTGTTGTAACCGTCCCTGCCTATTTTAATGATTCCCAGCGACAAGCCACTAAAGATGCTGGAACAATTGCTGGTCTAAATGTTCTTCGTATCATTAATGAGCCTACTGCTGCTGCCATTGCTTATGGGTTAGATAAAAAGGTATAGAATTCCTTCCTAAATTGATAATGTATTGATTTTAAGAGTATCATTTAAAATAGGTTGGAGGAGAGAGAAATGTACTTATCTTCGATCTTGGTGGTGGAACCTTTGATGTTTCAATCTTAACAATTGAAGATGGCATTTTTGAAGTTAAGTCTACTGCTGGTGATACTCACTTGGGAGGAGAAGATTTTGACAACCGCATGGTGAACCACTTTGTTCAAGAGTTCAAACGGAAATACAAGAAGGATATGGCTACAAACAAGCGTGCCCTGCGTCGCCTTCGAACAGCATGCGAGCGTGCCAAGCGTACCTTGTCTTCCTCGGCTCAAGCTAGCATCGAGATTGATTCTCTCTTTGAGGGTATTGATTTCTACACCAGGTACATAAAATGTTTTTTTCATCTGGCAGGTCATTTTCCTAACAGTTTCTATTTAGCATCACGAGGGCTCGTTTCGAAGAGTTGAATGCCGATCTTTTCCGCTCTACTATGGAACCGGTCGAGAAGGCTATCCGTGATGCCAAAATGGATAAGACCCAGATTCAGGATATTGTTCTTGTTGGTGGTTCAACTAGGATTCCGAAAGTCCAAAAATTGTTGCAAGATTTCTTTAACGGAAAAGAACTCAACAAGTCGATCAATCCTGATGAGGCAGTTGCCTATGGCGCTGCTGTTCAGGCAGCTATTCTCCAAGTGAGTTGAAACAAACTTTACATCCTTATTTTTCCATCATTCTCAATTATTTATTAGGGTGACAAATCGGAAGCTGTCCAAGATCTACTTCTGCTGGATGTCGCCCCTCTATCCTTGGGCATTGAAACAGCTGGAGGTGTTATGACTGCACTCATCAAGCGCAATACTACTATTCCAACCAAACAAACCCAAACTTTCACCACTTACTCTGACAACCAACCGGGAGTATTGATTCAAGTATACGAAGGAGAGCGTGCTATGGTGAATATTTAATACTTTTTTCTTAGAAGTAAGAAATTGTTACTGACAAAAAAACATTTGCATTGGTAGACGAAGGATAACAACCTTTTGGGGAAATTCGAACTTACTGGTATTCCTCCTGCCCCGCGTGGTGTTCCGCAAATTGAAGTTACCTTCGATATTGACGCGTAAGCAATTGGTTTTATAGAAGGGAAGATCAAACAGACAAGTAATTTTTGTTTTAATAGAAACGGAATTTTGAATGTGTCTGCTGCCGACAAGTCGACTGGTCGCGAGAACAAAATTACCATCACCAATGACAAAGGTCGATTGTCGAAGGAAGAAATCGAAAAAATGGTAATAAATTATTTTTCGAGTCTAGTCTTGTATTCTATCGATAAGTTTAATGAATAGGTGTCGGATGCCGAGCGTTATCGTTCTGAAGATGAAAAGCAGCGCGAACGCGTATCTGGCAAGAACGCGTTGGAGTCCTATTGCTTCAACATGAAGTCCACTGTTGAAGATGAAAAATTCAAGGACAAATTGTCCGATGCTGACAAGACTACTATCATGGACAAGTGCAACGAGATCATCAAGTGGTTGGATGCCAATCAGCTGGCTGACAAAGAAGAGTTCGAACATAAGCAGAAAGAAATTGAACGAGTCTGCAACCCCATCGTCACTAAGCTTTATCAAGGAGCTGGAGGAGCTCCTCCTGGCTTCCCTGGTGGTGCTGGAGCTGGAGCTGCCCCAGGTCCTGCTCCTGGCGCTGGATCAGGCCCAACCATCGAAGAGGTCGATTAAAACATTCCATACCCATTGCCCGCGAATTCTAGACCCAAATTTCACGTCATCTGATCGTAAATTCAAGTAACGTATTCATAGTCATCACCGAATACAATGAATCCATTCTACATTTCCCATTTTAAGCGATAAGCTTTCTTTTCCTTCTTTCTAAAGATTGGCAAGGTATGTCAATCGAAGCATCAGTTTTTCCTGGCTGCAAGTTCGTTATTTTCGAGCTTGAAAAAGCTTCGACAAACATCTAATAAACTTAGAGCCAATGTTGCGCCGAAGTTGTGCGCTCATTGGTCGTAGTTGTAACACCGTGCAATGCACAATCAATCAACTTTTGGCTGGATATGGCATGTGAAAGTAGAATCTTTGCCACATATAAATGGAAGGTCCTTTTCTGAGTTAGTTAATGTCACGAACAATATTGGAATATGACGAAAACAGAGTACGATAGGGGGCCGTCTACTTGCATGAAGTGGCGGTATCATTCTAATCAGAGAAGTTGGTCACGAAATGTTGCACACACTTTGACGAGATAGTGTATGGACGTCGCTAGCTGAGAATACGTTGGAATTAACATAAGAGGAAAGATTCCAACTGCCTCCTAAAAACAATTTTTTACAAGTTTCCCTCGCCCATGCATCAATTTCCCGAAGAATCGTGAACATGCAATAATACAAGAAGGCTTATGGAAGGAAGGACTGCAAAATGCGCCTTGATCAGAAATAGCACTTGAATCAGAAAATGGCATTCTAGTTTATGGGGTTTGTGTTTTCATTGACCTACCTCCAGTGTCAGTATCCCATGATTTTAGGTGCACAACCTTGATAGTAATAAAGGAATTATGCAACTAAGCAGCAGTAGGCAGAGCATGAATACTGCTCACTGAGCAAACATCGGCAGAGTTCAACCGTTGTACCAATGGTGCAACGCCCAAGTTTTTTTTTTTTTAAATGTCTTGATAGGTAAGGGGGAAAGGTTTTGTATATGAATTAGATTTATTCACTTTCGGTTAAATTTTATATTTAGCTTAAAATACATGATTTAGATTTGGAATTGAATGAAGATCACGGAAATCAAGTTTATTTTTCCATTGGCCTTACAGTTTTTGAACTAAACGTAAACGAATGAAAACTAAAGTTGGTTCGCTAACAGCACTTTGTTTTCGTTAATTTAAAAAACAGGTAGTATAACGAGAAAAACAATAACCTAATCGAAATCATCGTTCAATTTGGATTATGCCTTGTGAATTTTGTCGAAATCCAAGAGATATCGTTTTTTGCAGATTTGACAAAAGTGGGAAGGAATACCCTTCCCACTTTTTCATTTTTGGGCAAATTCTATATTTTGCGTAAAATACATGATTTTGATTCAGAATTGAATGAAATTCAAGGAAATCGAGTTCATTTTTCCATTGGTCTTATAGTTTTTGAAATAAACGTAAAAAATCAAATTTGGGTTTTTGGGACATAGCGTTCGTGATTCAGGGCAAATTTCAGAGAATTCATTAAAGTTTTACATGTTTTGTTGTTTTTCTTGAAGCTGCACCTGCACCATTAGGATTTATATTTTGTGAGTTTCTTAAATTAAAAGTGGGTGCAATAAAAACCACTCTGATTCGGTTTAATAAAAAAACCGCTTAATTGATGGGAAAACGAAGTTTACGAAAATCAATTTCATTTTCACGCTATGCTTGTAAATTTTTTGGTTAAAAACTTAAAACTGAATTTAAATTCAAAATTTCAAAGATTTTTTTAATTCGAGGTTTTCAGACATGATTTGGCAACATTCTTCATTTTTCCCAGTGTTGCCACGGTCATTGTGCATTAGCAGTTTCACGTAATGGCGCCTGTCAAGCTGTCATATTGTCAGGTTTTTAACTAGTAAAAAATGCCTGTTAATCATTTTGTGGTGCTATTGCGATCCGATTCTCGTACAAACAAAGAAACAGCCTTTTTGAAAGTTGCCATCTCAATTCTTACGTATTTATACAGTTTTAGCTCGTAGGAAACGTTGTGCAATCTGCACGAATGTCTCGCTTTCAATTCTAACTGTTGCGCCGAATATTGTATTGCGTTTGTCGCTCTTTGATGTTTTAGTTAATTTCACGGACATGCTAGTAACTTCTTACCACCGGATGAAGCATTTTAGTTAAATTTTATGATCTTGCCATTAATGAATTAGTATCACGTAGAAGCATTCTGTCTCTCGACAGCACTGTGGTACAGTAATGCCATGGCTTTATAGTTAAGTTGACTTATAGTAGACTTTGTAGTTAGCGTAATAGTTAATACACTGAAAATTTAAATTTTTTTGTACCAACCTGAGGGGCAATTTTTCACAACACACACGATTGTTTGAAAGTTGGTTTTCCACTAGAAGTCATTTGGATGTACAGTGCAGTATAATTGCATGTTATTTCTTTCAGTTTTTATATGCTGTAAGAAATTTTTCCATATCTTTAGGTTTAGTTCCTATACTCAGCCCTACAGTGTGCAAAAATAGGCAAATTCTGCACATTGTGCTCATCTGTACGATGCCAGATTCACGTTAGCAATCTTGAAATGGCCTATCAACAATAATTTGGGTTTATATTTGGCTTTCATATGCAAATCTGTGACAAATATTTATATTACCTAAACTTTTATTGAACATAGGACTACACAGTGTTAAAAATCTCTTCACTTAAGAAAATGTGTAACTGGAATTTCTTTAGATGGCTCTTGTATCGTAAATATATTCCTGCTTCTTGGAACAAGGAACATAGCATGTCTTGATGCCAACCAAGTGTCATTGGAAAGATTGTAAAAAGATGTTAAAGGTATTTGACAAATGTGTAATCATGTTAATAAAGTGACTTTTTTGTATTCTTAAATTAGCAGGAAAAACCTAAAATTGGAGGATGATACATTTGTTTCTCATTACAAGTTTTGTAAAACAAATGGAAAATTGGTAAAATGAAACAACGTGTGACCTAATAATTTAAATAAATTGTTTTCAAAAGTGGATATTGATTCCAAATCTTCAGTTTCCCAGGCAGACACCCATCCACAAAGCCATGGGTGACAGATGATATTCACAGCGGGCATGGCTGTGTTGTAAATTGGTATCGCTTTTACAAAGCCCACATGTAGCACATGTTGCATCTACATTATATAGAAATACAGTCAATATGTTCATGTAACTCTTGGCTCTATGGTTGAGCACCGGTGTGGTGTGCCGAAAGTCTAGGATTGATTCCCTACAGATTTCAAATGCTCAATGGTTTCAAATTAGTCAATGAATCTTATACACGCAATGGTAAGAACTTTCAATTAATGTATAATTCAGAAATATAACGAGCTGAATGCGAAGTAAGACGAAGAATCTAATAGCTGCAAAAAAAAAACTAATGCCCGTTCTATGTTCAACTTCACCTAGGTACAGCATTGTGCAAGAGCAGTAGATTTCTTGAAAATATCAGTTGTAGCTCAGTGGTAGAGCATTGACTGTATAAGCTAAAGGTAGTGGGTTCGATCCCCAAGCAGCACATGTTGAATCAACTAGTGCTTAATGAGAAAGTCTTATAAAGAGCTATGTACATTCATACTTGTGGAGTAAATGGAGCTAGCATTATAATCTGCAAACAGATTCAAATGGAAGAACATGCATGAAATGTAGCAACACAAAATTTATATTTTTAAATATTTGTATTTTTTAAGTAGTAGTTAGTAGTTTAAGGCAGTGTCTCCGCTTGCCATCAACCAATACAAGCCGAGACACTGCCTCAATTGAATTTGGGCCCCCGGGGAGATTACCCGGGGCGTGGCTAAGAGAAGCCGGAAGAGGATGGAAGGTTTCGGACAAGTTTTTACGTGAGCGATTAACCGTTAATTCGGATTTGTGGGTAGCCTCTTCGCCCTCCAATGATATCATAGAACTTGAGGACCCCCACGTCCCCTTTCCGGACAGCGCACTCACAACCTTTGCTGCTGATCACAGTAGGAGTATGACCCCCTACGGGCTTATCATAAGTCAAGGGGAAACGGGGCCACAGAAAAGAAGGGAGCCCAGATATGCACTTCAATTTATAAAAATAACTTATTTTATCTTCGACATGAATCAGCGACTAAAGGTAACGTTTAGGTAGCGTTCTTCGAAATTTCCACATGCGCTTCCAAATTTTATGATTTTAAAATCTCGTTTAACTTGATGCCTCTTTTGATTCAGTATGATTATTAACCTATGTAAAGGAAACGAAACATGGATTAATATATAAACGTTTTTCAATCAATTTGTATTCCATAGAGTATTCAATAGTATTACCTCTTTTTCCGTGGAACTGATGGTATTAATTGTATTCAGCTAATGGTTTGACATGACATAGTCCGTTGCATCCTGCTCACCAGATCTCCTTGGATTTGTAACATTCATCTTGCATGGAAATCGTCGAGTCGGCATTTGGTCAATTACTTTCCTCTTTAATACATTATGTTTAGGGATGCGTTACTGGATGGTAAGTTGCCGGACGAGGCGGAATACCTCGTGCATTTGATCTGTTTGGATGCGGAGGACTTGCTAACGCTTAAATTTCCGTTCTAATGTCAAGGAAAAGAATAGCCTCTTCCGATTTACCTTTGCGGATCGATATAACATCGAGATAAGAATATTGCATCAAAGTTTTCTTTAAAAAATTTAAGATTAGTACAACTTTTTTCGAAGCACAAAGTTATCGAATTACTACTGAAAACGTGAATATCTTTACCACAACTTCTCTACCGGAAGATGGCATTCCGCCCAATCCCTTTCGATCCTCACCTAGGCCAGTCTTCCCGGGAATGAGAGAATTTCCACCACCAATACCGGAACAGTTCCAGGAACGAATCTGGCCTACTGAGCTTTTCTCCGGTGACATAAATAAAAATACAAATTGAAATGAATATTTAAGAAGCAATCGAAGAAGACATGCCAGCAACGAAATAACATTCAATAATTTAAAATCTTAAGTTACTGTATTACTTAGGGTAATTTTTAGAAGAAACACCACAGCACCCTTCGAACCAATTCTGTATTTGTTGGTGTATGGGTGCTGGTTTTTGCTGTATGGGCTATTAAATTGGCTATTAAATTGGTGGTATTTCCGCACTTCTGCGCTCACTGTGGCACATTTACAATTCGTTTATCCGCAAATCTTTATTTAAAAAAAAATCTAACCTGTAAATGTTACTAGTATAGCAAGAATTTCTTAATTTAACATTAATAATTTTACGTTTGACTTTTGGTATACCACATCTCTCTTCTGCAACAGATATTTTGTCCTTCTGCATATCGGGCGAGGGAATGTTAAATTTGACTCCAGACCCTTCAGTAGCGGATATGATTTTTTCGTTGTGCGCGTCGGTGATGAAATAGTGGTATATTTTCAGTATTTCGAATCAGGTCGAGATGAAGAGCAAAAAGGAAGTATATCAGCTAAGCTCAAACAGTACCCAGCATGCCGAGATGTGCGCAAAGAGCTTTTTCAGTGCAACAGACGGGTTGAAGCCAATTTCACTTAATGAACTGGTTTTCACTGGCACGACACTTGGGTTTTTTCGCTGAAGTCTTTTTCCAGCAGCGTTGAACATGTTGGCCAGTCCAACTTCTTCGAACAATCGAGAAACAATCAATAGCGTTAAATATTTGCGTCAAGATATAGCAGCGTTCAATTGGGATCTTTCATGTGTAGAACCCACTCGATCTTTTCTATTTTCTGCCGATTCAGAATCAACTGTTTCTGTATTACATTCTGGCAGTAATATTTTAAGGTGTACCCCTCTGCTGCTTTCATGCGGATGTAATGGATTATTCTTAGGCAGTGGAAGATAGCGATTTAAGGACAAATAGTATGACGCACGATCCAGCACTTGATTTTCGTCTCTTATAGTGTTGGGTTAATGAATTTCTCTTTACTTTCATCTGGGGTATCGTTGTCCAGTTCGAAAAAAATTTTTAGTTTCGAACACTTTTTGAAGTTTTTAACTCGGTTCTGCTTCCATATGATGAGCTATTTGATTAATTAGTTCAAAATTTACATCATCCTTTTCTGCCAATCTTTTGAAAAGCCTGCACGCCAATTAGCCCTATTTTCAGCTGACTTAGGGCAATTAAAAATTCAGACAGTAGGAAAAACTTCATGAAATCCACACAAATGGATTATACCGTCATGAAGTATAGGTTCAGTGTTGTTATAAGCCTTCTTGGGATTGACCAACAACCACTCATTCATTGTAAACTTGATTGCTTGATGGCATTTACCAGGGTGGACCTCTATATTCTCAGGTAGACAGCCCTTCATGAGGCCCTTGACATCAGTCTTGAATCTCAATTTAATCTCAGGGCTGCTCCAATACTCACATACAACAATACTCAAATACATCCAAGGGCTCCATTTTTCACTGTGTCAAATTCAGAAGAGGAAATGATCTTAGAAAGAAAAAATAAATCTGAGAAACAAGATCTACATTAAAAAGAGATTAAAAAAACAGAGAAGCCTGATGAAAATCTTGCATGCATAGTAGTGGTAACATTTACCTCATACTTATCATAGTTGCGCCCCAGTCTTAAAGTGGAAGAAAATTTTGTTCCCTGCTTTTACATCATGTGAAAAAGTGGGAAGGTAAATTCAAAAGCAGGTTGACAAGCAAAAGGTTTGCAATTGCTTTTTTGTTGATAATACCAAGGATTTATATGGTGACCTGGAAGTACCTTTATTGGTTTGAAATAAAAGTATAGAAAGAGTCAGCATTAGAGCAAATTATCAATTTTCAAGTAGCTGATGGCTACAGGCAAAGACTTTACAGGTGGAAAGTATTAACATTGTCCATGCTTAAAAAACTGATTTTCAGCTAAATAACAGTTTAGTGGCAACAAAATTAAATGTATCATAAATTTCAAATAAACATGGAAGAAAACCAATTTACCTTGTTGACGGAATGTTTCTATCTTTCAAAATTTCTTGGTTCCTTGTGTTACAATCCTATGTGCTCTTTCCGGAGAGAGCACATAGTCATAGTCTAGATGACCAATATTGTAAGTCCCATCAGACGAAAACAAGTTTGATGTTGCTGCTAGATGTTGGATACATGGTTGTCCCCAGCGATCTGGCCATTTTAAACTAATGAGAGTACCCAATTTCATAACTTAAAAATTACATATTAATTTGTAGATCTCAGGTGGGTAATGGTGAAGTATCTGGTTTAGAGATACTCAAGATGGAGCAAAATATGACTTGGAAATACCAAACAAAACAGTTTGCAACTATGTTACTGTATAACATCTTAACTTAGGAAATTTATCATAGACAAATCCCTTGTTATATTTCTTGTCACTTGAACTTGATTCAGAGATTTAAGGCAAACAAGAGGATTGAACACCGATTACGTCAATGAAGAGAAGCAGACAGAACAAATTTCCATCAACGGCTAAAATTCTGGATCACTACGTGTTCCCAACGCCACCTAAAGACACTTTTCTGATATGTTCCAAAACAGTAAATTTTTTGTTTTTCACCCCACAGTAGCTGCACCAATATTTGGGTGCAGCTACCCGAATAACAACAAAAGCCGACAAAAGTACAAATCGCAGAAAGAAGATGTTAAAGGAAGACATTAACATCTTCTATTTTTCTCGCTTTTGTCCCAAACTGGCAAACTGCGAACGATGCGCGCGCCCTCACATAGGAACAATAAATTCTATAGGGGAGCACATGATGGCCATCTAGCGGGGAAATTGGAAGTAACAGAGGTTCTTTTCATATGGAGACAGAAAAATCCCTATCAGGGAAACTTATTTCGAATACCATGGGTTTATTAAGGTGCCACCCTTTTTAGGGCGGAGCTCTGTGTATACGTTACGTTGCATATTTAAATAATCTTTTGGCCTTTGCAGGAAAATTTTCTATAATTCGACGGCAGCCTAAATTTAAATGAACTTTCTGCTGAGGTGTTCGTACGGATATTGCGTATTCACGCATTTTGATGTAAAGCATTTGCCAGTCTACTTGCATCGAAAACTTCTTGAGAAATATGCCCTTAATTATGAATTCACAGATAGGATAACGACAACATCTCGTTGGTCAAATCCAACAGCCCGCATTTTACTAATACAGATTTGGCTGTGTGTTATGAATGATGAATCGTCCTTTTTTGTGTCTGCTAAAGGCAATAAAAATAGGACATACAAAAAAAGGACGTCATTACGTTATCCATCAAATGACAATTACTACAAAACTTTAGGGAATTATTTAAGGAATAAACGGCTGCTAAGTTTTCTTGTAAATTTACTTGGTATTTTTCTTTTAGGGCTGTGATCAAACGAGTTGTTTAAAACGTGTTATTTAAAAATACAGACAGTGGACACCCCGTTAGTTATTCCGCCCTGGAAGGGATTGCCGTTAGCAATGGATGTAGCAATGTAGCATCGTCAATAGATGGTGCTGTAATATATTTAAGGAGATTGCTGGAAACCAAACTATAGCGATCGTGTAGATCTTCTTAACAAAAATGAGTCAAGTGACGTTTAGAATGATGTCGAATGTGAATCGTGTCTCCGGCTTCGGAAATTTGAAAACAAGTCGCTTAAAAAAAGTTTTTCGGCCGTATCATTCAGTAGGCTAAGCCATGCTATATGGTTATTTCGAAGCACCAGAAGCAGAAGACAAAATGCGCATATGTGCATCATCGTCTTAACTACATTTTTGAAGAGAAACTAAGTGTTTTTCAAACCTTATCCCTTTATTCGTTTTTTAATTTGTTGTTCTTGAATCTAGCAAAATAACAGTTTTGGACCTTCTTTTCTTCCTTCGAGGATTGGTTGTCAATGAACGGTAGCTGACTGTCGCAGCATTTGACAAATGACCCGTCAGCTGTGGACAAAGAAACCGCTCGTTGTCTCCAAAAAAAAAAACCGGCTCCCCCAAAAAAACATTCCTTGGTTTTCCCGGAATGGTTCAGAACTCTGTATTTAATAGTTAATCACGAGAACAAAAAGTCAAACTTCATCGCGCGCATCTACTCTGTAATCATTTCTTTTTCTTTTCGCTGGTTTTCAACGTCTCCCAACCTAGCTATTTATTATTCGTGTTCTTTCAGTCGGTTCTCAAATTTCTGCAATACATGCCAAGTATAGTTAGACGAGACTTCAATAATAACGAAGTCGAGCATGTAACAGCAGTCCAACTTTAGAATTTTTTGTTTTCTTCTTTCATTCAACTACAACATATTCTGAATGACAAACATGCGCGATTTGCTTGCGTTGATGTACACGAAGGGAAATGGTTCAGCAACTAACGCAAAATCGCTCATTCTTATACCACACAAAGGTTCCTCGAATCTGTATAGAGCGACATTTGCATACGAGACAGAACAGTTCAGACGAGTTCAGACTTGCGTATTTTGATCCTAAAGTCCATTTTACGATTAGCAACAGCATAACGTCATCGGCAAGTTTTGAATGGGATTTCGAAATTAAAGATAAAATATTATTGCTTGATCGAATAAATCCTCTATTTAACTTTTCGAGGAAAAGAAATGACTAAGATATGATGAATGAGCAGCGTATTAAATCGATCGGGTCAGCTTTATGCCTCTGGGTCGTTTTCTGAAATTCCTTTTTCTTCTAGGGGATCACAAAAAAGAAAAAAGAAAAAGAAAAGAAAAAGGTTGCCGCTTTTAGTACTAAGACTGGACTCTGCACTCAACCAGGTCCTAAATCTGATTTCGTCACGAAATCAGTACTAATCCGATCAGGAGCCGCTTACAAGTGTGGCTCATAGGATTCAAATCTTCTCCTCTTTTTTTTTTTTTCGCATCGCAAACCCTTGTTTTGTTTTTTTGTTTTTTAAACTCAGACATGATCCCTGAAGCACTTCAGAAAGGATGCTGCATCTTGGAAAACCAAAATAGACGATTGTCATGGCAGCATGTAACAAAGTTGCTTGTTACACGTTTCTCCATTGAGCACGCTGTGAGTTTCATTTGAATTTTCTGACGATAAAAAAAGAATAAGAAATTCGATCCATAAGAAGTTGAATAAAACCCTTTACCATAGTATATACTATATGGTGGAGAGAGAAAAAAAAAAAAAACTTGAATGTTAATAGAGGAGACGCGCAGCATAAGATTTGGTTTTCGTGTATAAAAGAGAAGAAAACTGAGGACAGAAAAAGCGTGTTTCGAAGCCTTTGCGCACTTAAAAAAAACATCAGATTTTCATTTTCTACGCCACGTAAAACGCAAAGGGTACCGATCTTCGTTAAAACCTATTCACTACAGCCAGAAACGAGTCACTTATTGACAGGATTCCATCCAAAATGTTTAAAAATGGATTTTCTTTCAAACAAACTATGTCCGAACCAACCGTTCAAGATTCCAAGCCACGTGTGAGATGGACTTAATCAGGCTGCTATCAGCCTTTATTCGGAGGGTCGCAGATAATTGTTGTTTGTTTTGTTTTTTTGTTTTCTTTTGTTTTTTTTTGAAGTTGGACCGTTGTGACACCCTCATCGTACCAATGATCGCCAACATCACAGCAGTTCAACAAGCCGTAAATATCAAGACAACACACGCACGTCTGAGATGCTAACCTTGCATATAAACTTGAAATAATATTTCTCACAAGCATTATAAAAATCTGACTGCCATCACAGTACAAAGTCAACGGCATACGGTGTCAGTATATCTTTGATCAGACGCAAAAATCGCAGCATTAAACTCTGCCAAATGGAAATATATTTTCCTGATAAAAACGCAGCGGAGTCTTCGCCGGTCTTCACTTAAACTGAGGCTAGGCACGCTCTTCAGGATTCCTCCGTTTTCTTTTTTTTTTTTATGGCAACATCCTTGGCTTTTAATCGAAGAAATATGTTGTAATTGGAAAAAAATATAAATAAATAAATAAAAGTTTATACTATCTAAAGAGCGCATCAGAAATTGCAATCCAGCAAAGCTATAATGGCCATGCCAGCATTCGTGCATCTTCTTTGTGTGTGTCTTCCGGATGGCCTTTCTTCGTATTTCGTAGTCTAGGTAGGCCTATACTTTATTCTGGTCGACATGATGGAACAGGTATATATACAGAGAAATTTAGAACGGAAAATATGTTTCATCGGTATCGTTACCAGACTATCGGCCAGTTCTTTTCGAAAGCCAGACGAGCCCACTTGTCTTATCCGACAAAGAGACTGAACATCGTCCAAACCAGCTTCCATAACTGGAAGCGAAGCAGCGTAGGAAAGAAAAATACTGGAACGCCACGAAGGAAGAAGTAAATTTCGTCGTAAGGCTGTACACATTGATGAATATGTCAAATGGCCTTTACGATGATGTATGACGTCATGCCCTCTTTTAAGGTTATATACACTGCTTTCCCCACATTGTATGTTGATAACACCGCATTTTTGGTGTGTGTGTGTGTGTGTGTGTAGACGTCACGTTAGTAAAAGCGATACGTTGCGTTCTATTTTGTGTCTGATTCAGGGCAGAATCTTTTTATTTATGTTAAATATACATATCCATTCAGTGGGATACATATACGCAACAGTTTGGTTCAAGTTAAAAGGGCCAGTGCTGGTCTGTGCGACGAGCCAACTGCACGGGGCTCGATCATAATTCGTTTGCATCCTCTTCTTGTAAATTTTGCTGGCAAAAACGGACTGTTACACAACGAAAAGATGTACCGTCTGCCCTTTACCAATGATGAATCACATCCTGGGAGACAAACTTATATTGCGTACATATATGTAAAGGAGCGGCATGTATAGTTTAGGGGGTATACAACATAACTGTTTCATTTTTTTTTTTAAACTTATCAAACCACGTACAAAAAAGTGACTACACTTGAAAAAAGAAGAAGAAGAAACAAAAAAAAAATCATCTTTTTTTATTCAGGGTTTGATGAAATCCGAAAACTAAATGAGCATTCTTATCAGCCCTTCGTCAGCAACCTCTCCAAATGTGATGAACAACGAAGCCCCGTGCACTGCAGGAGGTGGGAATAGTGCTTGGCTGGAATATCAAAAGCCATTCGGTTTTCCCACGCTTTTTTTTTTTTTTTTTCCTACTTCTTATGCCTCTACTGCTTCGCTGCTCTTCTCGGTAGGAGGTATCTTATGGTTCAATGCGTTTGTATATCCAGTCCTAAATAACGTATTCCTCTGAGTGGATTACGACCCTCTCTGAAATCGCATTTGAATTCCTCGTCATTGACCAATGAGCAGTAACCCGAACGCCGGTGCTTGCATCGCTAGCGTTTCGATTAAATGCCAGTGAACTTTAATTATTTGATTGCTTCCTCCGTAAGTGAAGCGGTAAATTGTATAAGTCACGTTGAACCTATATATACCTGTACTATCTCGTTGTTGAATTTGCAACAAAATTCTGCGTATATATTTTTAGTGTATATGTATTAGAGTTATATACTCTCGGACATCCAGTGCCTAGTTTCGATTCTATTTGTGGACTACAATGATTGAAGTAACGAAATTACGATCAGCCTGTGTTACGTCAACAACATCCGCCCCGACACAGCAACCGAAACATAATTTCCTTGTCTATATTTCTCGTATATACAAGAGCTCCTCTCGATGTAACATTTTGTATCCATCCTATTTACTTCCCCTTTTTTTTTTAAATACATTTTAAATCACTATCATAGCCGCTATCTAATCCTCATATATACAAGCGGAGATAGCTATTCCAACGACAAACACCACAGGGACAAGCGATGTCATGTTCGCTATCACCGAGTATAGTTCTTTTTAATAATCACGTGTATCAGTTTCACCTACCGCCTATATACCGACAGCCGATTAGTTCTGACTGGATGTTTAGTGGTTTTCAGTTACAAACCCGATCGCTTGCCAGACTATAAGTTTTACAAAGACGATCACCATCGCTTATTCATCGGATATATATAGAGTCTGGCCCTGACGTATATACTGAGGACATACAACTCAAAAGACCAGTTATATATTTTTGTTTTGTTTATCATCGTTTGCTAGGAATGAGAAAGTTAGAACTAATATAGGCTTATATATGTGTCTCGCAAACACAGAACTCTTCATTCCAATTTGAAGTTCTCTTTTAAAGTTTTTTTATTCGTTAAACGTATTTTTACTTGTTAGTTTCAACTAGGCCTATACTTTTTTTCGACTTTCTTTAGTCTAATTCAATTATTTTATTGCAGATGAAGAACGTCTTTTAGGTTTTGTTTTTTTGTTTTTTTAAACTCTGAAACTTGTACGTGTTGAATGTTCGCGCATCAAATCGTGTCTTTTGCACGTGAACTTTGAATTTTATTCGTTAACCAAAAATGACAATGTGTATAGGCTACTTGACACCGAACAGGTGAATTGAGATAATACACAGTTAGACAAGAAAAAATTTTTTTTTTTTCTAAATTAAATAAACGAATTGGTTTACTACACATTAAAGGAACCAGGTAAAGCTTTCATATACCAAATTAAAAATAAACTGCCTTTTTTTTTTTTAAATCTTTTTGTTTCCCTTGTCGTCGCTAGTTTTTTTTTTTTTTTTTCTCTTTAGATTTTCTTAGCAGACAAAGACAATAACTACTAGTCTATAGGTGAAATGGGCACCTCGAGAATACCCCTGACCTTTTAACGGCAAGAATCTCCAGAATTTCGTATTCTTCCGCCCCCTTTTTCTTTCTCTCTCTTTCTCTTAAATTCATATAATCATTAAGCACGAACAGTTCAATTGTAATAATTAAAACTTTTGATGTGCTGGGATTTAAAAAAAAGGAGAAGAAGAAGAATAATAAGAAAAAGAGGCTTGACTATTATCCTATCATTTATTCCTTTACTGTTGAAACAAACCACCAGGTTTTCCAGGTCGATTACTAACACCTGGCCGAGTCTCTCTCTTCTAAATGAAGGCAAACCCGAAAAAAAAATAATAAAAAAAAAATACAAAAATAAAGACAGGGAGCTTGGTAGCAAGCGAAGCCTAACGTCCAAACAATGCAGACGGGGAGTTCAAGAAATAAAAAAAAATAAAAATAATAATAATAAAATAAGGGGTCCCAAATTTGGTTGAATTCTTTGCCTATTTTTTGAGTAGATCATTTTGAGGCGACGAAATATAGAAATGTTTTTTGTTTTGTTTTTTTTCATTTTATGACAGGCCTATATACGTGTGGTACATATGCACAGGTAAAACCAACTTTTTCAAGTTGTTAATGCCAATTGGTCACCGTGTTGTGCGGTATTCCAACGTTTCTTTCCACCCTCTCATAAATTTCCCTCACCTCACAGAAGCCAACCTGAAAAAAAGAAAAAAAAAAGGGGGGAAATCGTAGCGGCCTACATTGTATACATGCGCCTAGAGTTCACAAACGCTTCGATATGCTGAGGGGAAGAAGAAATAAAGTGAGAGAGACTCTTTTCTGGTTGAAAAAAAAAAAAAAAAGAAAAAGAAGAAAAACAGATCAGCCGAACGAATTTCTGTCAGCCAAGGTTTCTCGTCTATATAGCGCGTTTTAACGATTTGGCGTTGGGTGCTTTAAAAATGAGTGCCATAAAAATGTCATCGTAATGAAAATTACAGCCAGGTAAACCATATATATATATATAAGAAACGGCCGCTTGTCTTTTTGTTTTTTTTTTTGTTTTTTTTTCTCTTTCTTCTTCCTTCAGTTGCATTGTGTGAATTGAGAAGCCAGTCATATAGACATTGTATATAACCTATACACACTTTGCACGTATATAGAAACTCAATTTTGGGTTGACGGCCAATGTTCAGACTTATTCTTTTATTTTTTTTTTCTTCAAAATTGAGTTACTCACTTTAGGTTAAACCCGAAAGAAATTATATAGCTGCGTTATTGTCTTGTTTTATACTTGTAACAAGCTACTGATTTGTTTTTATAAGCCTAAAAAGAAAGAAAAAAACAAAAAAAGGGCCACTCTATTATAGGCCTACGAATGAATTTATGGCAGATAGATCAATAAAATCATTTTGTTTTTGTTTTTGTTTTTTCTTCTTCTTTTAACACGAAACATTTGTTTGTTGACACTCTGCTGGGGTAGTATATATATATACAGTTTTGTCTTTAGAGATAGAACTTTAGGATGTTCTGACTATTAAGGAAAGACGAAACGTTGGGTTTCGAAAACAAGAAATGTTCCTTTTATTGACATTTTACTTTATTATCGGATATAACAAGTTATTTACAGTCATTTACAGATATTACATTTCACACATAGACGTCACGTTTTGGGATGCTGAAACTTGGCCGATTTGATATCTTACAATATACAGTCTAGATTTTAGCATGACGAAAACAGATACAAAGTTGGGGATCGAAAAAAAAAAAATATGAATAATAATTCAAAGAATGAACCCAAAAATGAAAAACGTAGATCAAAGAAAGACTGTCGCGTTTGTGCTCGGACAAAAAGAACGAAAAAAAAAACAAAAAACAAAACAAAACAAAACAAATACGTTTGTTGACATTGGTAGTATAGCAAAATGGTTAAGTACAAATTAGGATTGATTTCGTTTTCACTGTCCAAGGCGATGGATTCAATGTGGAGTTGGACAAGACAGTCGACGTTGTTCTTTTTAATGTCAGACTAGTGTCGTTATGCAGTCCTTAACCTCTGCACTAGTTGGTCGCAACGGGAGGAAGAAAAATGAAGTATCGTTTCGATATAGATCGAAATTCTTGGAACATTTTCAGGCACGGGGCCATTCAAGGACTTGGACGTCGTTAAATGTAAATACCAAGTCATCAATGGGATACACGTCGCATATATATCGCCTTGAACAGTTTTATTTTTTATATTTTTTTTTTTGGGGGGTGGGGGCGGGAAGTCGAAGGAAAAAAAAACAAAAGAAAAGCGGGGAAACCATTTGCGAGTTTTGAGACCTCGTTCGCAAATCAAGAGAAAGCTAGAGGCCCAAGCTAATTACCGATAGACGGGCAAAGTTTTTGCTCGTTTCTTACCTGAATGACATTTCAAATATTGAATGCCATCAGTTTCTTGGTTGAATGTTGCCTTCTTTTCCTCCTCCTCCTCTCTAGTGGCCATCATAAAAATTTATCAGACTGAACACAAGAGAAGGGAAATACATTTTGCTTTTTGGGTTGAGGATGGATGCGGAGAGAAACTGGAAAACTGAATCTTTGCTTGAAAAGAAAAATGGCCGTAGGGAGACGTCATAAAATGCCATTTACCTTTTTTTTTCTTTTTTCTTTCTTTTTTTAAAAGGTGAAATAGAGCCGGGGTACCCTCCCTTCGACTATAGCCAATGGTGAATGGGTAGTACAGTTCCACCAGCACATTCCTTTCTGCAGCCTCTCCTTCCGCTGACCAGTTTTTGTTTTGTTTTGTTTGGCCCCCCTTCTTCTTCTTCTTCCGATGTCTTTGCAGTCCTATTGTCTCCAATCGACTTCTTAGATTGGCCACGATGATTTATGGTTTTTCTTTTCTTTTTTTTTTTTTAACGGAAACTGTAACGAATTTTTACCGTTTTGCAATTGAAAAGAAAAGAAACAGAAATGGGCGTATGATTTGAACAAAGACGACAGGTCCAAATAGATTTCTGATTCTCCGTTCGACTTCGTCCACCTGGTTGACCCTGCAGATTTTGTTGTTTTTTTTCTTTCTTTTCTCTCCATCAAAAAAGAAAAGAGAAACATTCAGCTGTTTCAATTTTGGAGAAAACTGGCGACGATTGCAGACAAGTCGAAATCAAGTTGTATCTTGTTGTGAATGCAGTTTCATTATGATTATTATTTTTGTTTCTTTTTCAAATTCTCCCCACGATTTTTCAATTAGCCAGTCCTTGCGAATGGAATGCGCAGTATATCCATCATCTCCATCTTTTTCGACGTCATTTCTTTTCCTTTTATTCCTTTTGATCTGTCAATATAACGAGTCGTTGCGCTTAGAAACAACAACAAAAAAACCAAACACACAAAACAAAAGAACGACGAACGAAGCCAGTAAGAAATCATTACTGCCCGATCTTGTCTTTGATGTTTTCGTTCAAGTTATGTATCACGTATTTCAAGGTTCACACAAACATGAAAGCGCACCACTTTTGTTGTTGTTGTTTTTTCCTTTTGTTTTGTTTTTTTGAGTTGTTTCTTGTTGTTTTCTTTTAGGAGCCGTAAAGAGATTGACATTTAGCCACTTGATCAAGGACTTGATCGATACGATAATTGAGTGTCTTGATGCTCTTCTCCGGCAGGAAAGGTAGGAAATCGAGCAACGATGGATCGCGAGTTTCAAACATGTGGCGCAATAGATTGCCGACGTTCTTATTCGATTGCAACTGTCGCAGCGAGTCGACGGTGGATCGTCGGAAGACGCACAACGAATCGAGCAGACTCTTGTGATAGACTTCGTACTTGTCCAGCAGCCGATAGCCGTGCAGTAGGCCACTTTCGTTGTCCAGAAAGACGAGCAAACCCGTTCGTGAATCGCGTGCCAGATTGTGAGCCGGTGAATCCATCATGGCCGGATTCCACTGCATGTTGTACATGTTGTTCACCATCCTGTCCAGGTTGGCTGTCAGGTAGTCGAGGACCAAAAGGTCCGACCATTGAGCCAACGTTATCAGCTCGTCGCGTCCCGCCTTGTCCTCCAGTTTGTGATGCTCAACATCGGACGGATTGAGATGGCGATCGCGGCCGCGAAACTGAACAGGTATGTAGGCCGGCTCCAGGTCGTTGAGAAACTGCGTGTACACCACCGGTCGGTCGTCTGTCCACTGGGCTTGACTGAGCGACGATTGAACGTTAATCCATTGGCGGTCTAGCGGCCGGACCAGGCCCAGGGAGGACGGCGGCAGATTGCGCAAGCCGAGCAACTGGCTCAGGTAGAAACTGAAGATTTCGCCTTGGATTTGATCGTAGTTTTGGCGGTAGCGGCAACACGATTGGCGCCCGCTTTCGAACGTGATCAGCCGATTCTGCATGCGGCCGCAGCCTTCCTCGACGCGGCTGATTGGACTTTGATGGCTGAAGTCGCGCCACTCTTTGGCGTTGTGCTCGTCGAAGCCGGTCGGCAGGACGTCCTCGACGGCACGTGACCAGAAAATACCTTTGACAGCGTCAGCCAAGATGGTGGCGTGTGGCGGCGCTTCACTGGCCGTCGCCAGCCAAGACGTTTGCGGCTGAACGAAGCTGACAACGTCGGCCGTTGCTGCCTCTTCTTCCGTTGACGCAGCGCCATCCGGCTGACTGGGACTTTTGAGTGACATTCGACGTTGCGCCGCCAGCATTTGCTTCTCCTTCTTACGCAACTGCCATTTGCTTTTGGCCGGTGGGCGCGTCGCTACGCTGCCATTCGTCGCAGTCAAATTGAGAGGCAGGTGGACGATGATTGGCGATTTAGCCTCCGCCGGCCAGGAGGTCAGCAGCGTGTTGTTGATCTCGTTGCCGCCGGAAGACGCGTAGATCATCGGCAGGGCGACCCCGACGCCAACGCCCAGTACGAACGCCAGACAGGTGGTCAAGTAACAGAGCCACCTGGACGCCCGATGAAAGCCACTTGTGTGCTGGCCGCCGAAAAGGCCGCCGCTCTCGGCCGTCACGGCCGGGTCTCGTGACACGCATTCGACAGACAACGAAGGCTCCATGTCAAACAGAGAGCTAGTCCTGCGCATTCGCAAACTCGTAGTCAAATACTGGAGTGAGAGCATCGCTTCAAGTACATGTTCTCCAACCATTTGTAGGTGATGCACATAATCACTAAACAACCAAGACCATCACTTGAAACCTTTTTTTAATTATGCCTCTTTTTCGAAACGATGGGCCACTAGACGCACGCCACTCGCCGTCCAAATTCTCCGATATCAACTCGATTCGATTCTTCGATTTCGACAACGAAAAACAATCAATTTCTTGCGTCACTTGTCTTTCAAACAGACAATTGTTGACTTGAACAAGTCACTTGTGTGTAAACGGGTGGGCTTTTCAAACGCACACAAAAACAAAAACAAAACAGAGTAATCAAATCTAAGTAGCGGGAGAGAGAGACAGAGAGAAAGAGAGAGAGTCTATCAGAACACCACTCTAACTGACTTCGAGACTCGTTCTGCCTTGAGTAGGACAGGTAAGCCGTCACCTGACTCGCGTTTCCTGCTCGGTTGCAGCCAATAGACGGTCGACTAGCACCTCCCTCTTTCGCCCTGTTCGTTTCTTCTTTTTCTTTTTCTTTTTTTTTCCTTTTCCAGTCTATAAGAGAAACACCTCTGGCGCACCGATGGATCGCTGCTGCCCCGTCATACACACAGCAAGCTCCTCCTAAGGCAGCTGAATAGTACAGCCAGTTTTCTTGGCGCTGGCTGTGTAGCAGTATCCAGCATATATAGACACTGTACACAACTTTTGACTTATAAATTAAAGAGGCAATCCTGGGGGCATAAACCTCCTCTTCTCGTTGCCTCCTCCCACATAGTTCTTTCATTCTTTTTTATTTTTTTTTTTTCTTACTTTCTTCCTTCTTCCCATTACGACTTACAAGTTAAAGGAAAACAAGGAAAGAAAAACAGAAAAATACGTCGCGCAAACATTCCTCAGATTCGCCTTTCCACACGTTTCCTGAAATGAAATCAACAACAACACAAAATGGCTAACGTCTCGTAGCCTTTCGTTCGTTTTTTTTTTTTGTCTTTTAAAAATCACGCGTGTGTGTGGGTTGATCGTGTAAACTATGATTACACTAAATTATTCATTTGTTTTTTTTTATAATTTTGTCTCAATTTAGTGTCCGGGGTTGACAATTTTCGAGGGTTATTTCGGCTCATTGGGTCCGTCATGCGCCAAGTGAAATTGCACGCAAGTCATGCAAGAAACCCCTTCAGAAAAAAATTCAAACAATAAGGTTTAAACAAAATCAAATCAAATACAGGAAGGCCGTAAGTTAACTGTTTGTCGAAAGAAAAGAAAGAGATTTGAAATGATCTATTCAATTGAAATCCCTCTGTGTGTGTTTGTATCTATATACGTACATATATACCCCCCCAGTTCTTTTTTTCTGCAACTTGAGCAGGGTTATACTCTGTTGAGGGGTGTCCGCTCGATTGAACCTATTAAGGTGAATAAAGGTTGACTACTTATTCAACTCGTATCCATTTTTTTTTTTTTTTTTTTGAAATAATAATAAATCGAGAGGGGAAGAAAACAAAAATGGTAGAAGCATATTATCCATGCCCAAGAATATGTTTTTTTGTGAGAATTCAAAAATATAAAGGAACTTTCAAGATTCGAAAACGCCGCTATCAGCTGCTCTTCCAGCCTTCCTCCCTTTTTTCTTCTTCATCCATCGACTCGAAAAAAAAAAAAATTGTAGGAAATATTTCTAACAGCGGGGGAAGTCACGGTCGCTTAGGAATGCGAAACTCGGGCTATGGTCAAAAAAAGATGGAAAAGACGGGCCCGGTTGTTCGGCTTTTTTTTTTTTTCTTTTCTTTACATGTTGTATCTCCCTTTCATGTTTTTCGTTCATTTCCAGTCAGACAATCCACCACTTTGCCCATTTTCATTTTCATTTTTTTTTTCTGGAGCCAGTACGATTGTATGTATATATATATGTATATACACTTACCGCACATCGCGTCGTGATTCGCTTATCGGTTCGATGAGGGATTGCCCGTTTAGAAGGAGGGGGTTTGGTTGTGTTGTTTTTTTTCTGACCTTAAACGGAATTTTTTGTGATTTTTTATTTTATTTTATTTTTTTGTTCATTTTGATGCGTTCAGTTTTGGAGAGAAAATAAGGAAATTCGTTGGTAACATCAGAAAAATGGCCACATTTTTTTTTTTGGGGGGAAACAGCTTGTTTTGCGTTTTGTTTAGACAAATGTCCGTCGCGTTTGACATGCCTCTCGTCCCAAAACCCGTTTATTTGTTGTATTTTCTTTGATTTTATTTTTCTGTTTGGGTATAGAGAAAATAGTGGCTCGTTTCCATATTCCAAAAGTTAATTTATACTTTGTATCTATCATTTGAACTGACCAATATTGAATCAGCCATATATGTTATTGAAATCTCCTATAAGTCAAGTTGTGCGAGTTGCGGTCTTCTTGTGTGTCCACGATCGGAGAGGGCGCAGGAAATCAGACTGGGATCGAAGCTTTAATTATTGACGCATTGGACGCCATTCCTAGTTTCAGCATTTGTATTTTGGAAAAGAGCGGCTACGCAGCTTTCGAAAATACGCTCATTCGGCTTCTCTCCAAAGTCGTTTTCTGTTGGACGTCGCTCTTTGTTTTGGACAAGTCAAATGGTTTCTTGTCAGCCTATACATAGTCGGGGACTTTGTCGACGAATAGCAAAAGAATGCTGCTCCTGCTCTTGCCATCTCGTCTCGTCAAACAATGTCTCCCAAAAGTCAAGTTATGTCTCCGGGTTGGGGTCATTTCAACCGTTTCTTTTTGCCGTACCTGATGGCAAACGCCTGGCAACCAAAGAAGATGAGGGATTAGGTTTCATTGTGAATGTATATATATATATATATATTCGCATACTATACACGTGTTCGACCAAAGAATGGCCTATAGCATCTGTATATACCTTTTCGCCGATACTCACAAAAGGCTTTTTGGCTACTCGCCTCTTTCTTTTCAACCTTCTACCTTTTTGAAAAATAATAATACAAACGAATTTAGGCTAGATATATACTGTGGTTAAAGCAACGGTCTACAGGATGTGCAGTACACCTATCAGGAAAGGGACGAAAGGCATCCAATGGCAAGATTGGCCTTTTTTCTTTATTTGGCTGCCATACATTTGAATTTTCCTGAGGCTCAGGATTGATTGCTAATTTTAAAAAAAACAAACTATTTAAGCCTTATCGAGCTGCTCGTTTATTTTTGTTTAAATGGTTAATATCAATACTGTCACTTGCAAAAAACGGTTAAACAAATGCCATTCGCTATTGATTTCTATGTGTAATTACGTAATGGCTATTGCGGGCCTAACGCTGTTTCCTGAGGTGCCGGATGATAAGCGTGAACAACATCCTCTTTGAGCTGAAAAGCCAAAAAGATTTTGAATATATACTGTGAATTGAAACTCCTTAACAGAGTTATGGATCGCTAATCCCAACGGCTGTAATATTAGTGCGTCTAGTGTTACTATAGGAGGAGCACATCTTGGCACCGGATCATTTGTCTTTGGCGACGGTTTAAAAACCCACCTACATATCCATTGACTGACACAATTGAGAATGTTTTTTTTTTCTTTTCACCGGCAATAAAAAATAAAATACTTGTGAGTTCGATTGAGATTTCATACCTTGGCAATAATTATATTTCAATCAAATTTTTTATTAAAAAAAAAAATTATAGTTCATTTTGGGAATTGAAATCGGAACGTACTGGCACTTACTTCACCGTCCAATGGCCTAGACGTCTGATTTTAGGCTAACAATAGATGCTCAAATAAATCTCATTTTTTAAATAATCCTGATAGCTATACTACTAATATTAATGAATTTGTTTAGTTTTTATTTTTCTTTTCATTAGAATGTTGCTGTAGCGTTAATCATGTTCGCCTATAAAACCGGCAGATGATCAATTTTATTCTCGAATGTTCGAACTTAATAGAGAAATGTATCGTGGGCCCGGGACATGGAAAATAAGCTGAAAAAGTGAGACAAACAAGGAAATTGCTTTTTCTTTTAAAGCATCCCATTGCAACGATGTTTAACATTCCCGAAACTAGATCGAGATTTTTTATTATTTTTTTTTTGTCAAGTACTAAAAACTAGTAGTCTACCATTCATTATTCGTTTTTTTTTTTCTTTCTTCTTTTTTTAATGAGCAGATGCTTTGCAAGTGGAATTTGCATGGATGCCATCGAAATTAATGAGCCCTCAGAATTTTTCATCAGGTCCCCAGCAAGAATTTGATGCAATTTTAAACAGTATAAGCTTGTCCTTGTTCTAATAGAGTAGTGAAAAAAAAAATTATAATAATAATAAAATAAATACATTTATTATTATTATTATAAAATAAATACATTTATTATTATTATTATAATTTTTTTTTTATTTCTCTCTTTACTTACTAATGGCAGTCTTTTGTGGAACTTTATTTAATTTATTTTTTTTTTTTTTAAGGGGGGGGGGGGTTTCCAGAAGAGTGTGCTACAGTCACACAAAAGGATGACTTGACTGTCGTGGAACCTTTTTGACTTACACACAAGGCAGCCTACATAGAATATTTCAAAAAGGAAAAATAAATAAATTGATATTTTTCTGTCCTTAAGACCGGAAATTTTTCTTTATTTCTTTAGGGGTTGTGGACGAGGGTTGGGTGGAACAGTCGAATAGTCAAAAGAATGAAAGGTTAGGTTTGACCTTCTGTGCCGTGGAGCAAAAGAAAAAGATCTCTGATGGTCACAAGGCCAGTAAACCCAGGTCCATATTGAAGATAAAAAAGAAAAAAAAAAAAAAGAGAGTTCTCTTTTTTTATTTTGAAAACATTCCCAAGCATTCGTGGGATTCCATTCTCCCCTGGATATCTTGTCATCCGACTACTTATCAATTCCGCTCGAGAAATGTTATTTCCCCTCGCTTTCTCGTAATGAAACTCTCATATTGCCGACAGACCTGCGCTGGTATCACCAAAAACGAAAATCATAATAATAATAATAATAATAATAACAATATATAAATACCAAGCTGAACAGCGAGTTGTTTACACAACTGAAAATTCATTCTGGACTCGATTCCTTTAGTATAACAAAGAAAATCAAACTCTATAAGATTATATCCCTCCCCGCCATTCCGTTTGTACAGTGACCGTGTCATCTTTAGCGATGCTATATATGCATATATTTAAATAAGGGAGTTTTACATGACGTCTGTTTATATTTGAGAGAAAAACAAAAATGAAAATCGTTGCAAGTTCTGTGCTTAGTCAAACGATTGCCATCCTTTCATTTCCAAGAAATTCAATTCTGAAATACTACCTCGATTTTTTATTTTATGATTATTTCTCCAGGATAGTAATAATATTCTGATTGCATAGCGGCCATCTCGAGAAATGGAGTCACCGCACAATCAGAATACTTTAACGTTAGAACTAACGTTTTTTTTTTCTGGTTGATAATGACATTTTTAGCAATCTTTATGCGTCTGCCATCTATGCATGGGTTCAATGCTATAATGTTCCAATAAAGCGGCAACCGTTTTTTTCCCGTCTAACCCAACTTCTCTTGATGTTCAATTTTCGCTGTGTGAGAACAAAATGAACGCGTTTCCTTTTTCCATCATTTTTTAAGCATTCTAAAATGAAAAAAATACAAAGAACAAACCCGGAAAAAGAGTGAAATTTTCTCTTTCTTTTCTTCTTCTTCAAACATTGACATGAACAGAAGTTTGAATTGATTGACCAACAAACGGAAAAGTATACAGTATACGTACAAAATTGATATGATATAGCCTAACGATTCAAGCACGAAAGATACGAGGATTCATTTCATGGCCCGACTATTTTTGAAAAAAATAAAATAAAATAAATAATAATAATAATAAAAACAGGTTTAAAGAAATGCTACGTTTAAAAAGAAGAAGAAGCCGAACAGAAGTTTTTGTTTCTTTTCTTTTCTTTAAATTTTAACGGGGACCTCTTAGGCTATACCAAAGTGGATGATAGCAGTAATCTGTAATGGCCTGGCCTGTGTCGTAGCTACCAGCTACCTACTTTTGTTACGTTTCTATCGGTCCGCATGTACAGCACCAGACGAATTTGATCGATTGTTTCCTTTGCCTTATTCAAAGTTTTTTTCGTTCAATTAACAAACAAATGCGCATTTCTTTGTCCATTCCTCCAACTCCATACATTGGATGGAGAATTCTTTAAAGTCCTTTTTTTTTTAAATTATCAAATCATTTTATTTCTATTTTAAACCGCCAATGAGTCGATTTATCAGGAGAGTTGCATCGTCGCTTTGGCAAAACATCAGATGTTGAAAGCCGATGGAGTAAAACGAACAAGCGACAAACTTGAAATGAGCAGGACAAACATTTCTGTTTGTTTGTTTGTTTTCGAATAGTTGTCGTACGTCTATAACGAAGGACAAATAAAAACAGACGAGTAAAAATAAAACGACACGATGTACTAAAATGCCAGAAACAAATCGTGACAAGACTGGCAATATTGCCCTCCGAGATACTGATGGCGACATTTGATGAGAATCGGATAACGTAATACCTATACTTTATCTCCCAAAGAAAAATACCAATGAAAAATGTCCTTGGCGCTCGTAGTTGAAATATTCCAAACGAAGCTCGTCGTCGAAGAAGAAGAAGAAGAAAAACAGAAACAGAAAAAGGATTGCGCCCAGCGCAGCAGTGACGACAAAGAGTTTCCAGTTTTCGATATTTCGAAAGAAAACGGGTAGGAAAATGAGGAGAAGAAGAAGAAATACTCGTTGTAACACTCGGCATTTCCTCAAACAAATAGTTCTTTTTTTTTTTGTATTTTTTCCATCATTCTTTTGATGCTTCTGAAAGTTTCTTCAAGTGTGACGGACAGGATTTCTCCATTTCTAGACCGGAACGTGACACTCTAAGAAGTGAATAGATCAAGCTATATCTTTTAACGAGTCATAGTCGAGTTTTGGTTTATCGTCTTTTCTTTTCTATTCTTCAGCATGGCGACAGGAAGTCTGGCAAAGCCGCAGCTGCAAAATCTTGTGAATGACACAAAACCAATTCTGTACACGTCCCTCCCCTCCCCACCTCCAAAGCAAAAACCCAATAAAACACGACCGCATGTGCATTCTGATGTACACAACATCGTTCGCTACATATCCACCACACACACACAAACAGAAAAAACAAACGAAGAATGATCCCGACCAATCGAAAGATAAAACCGGACCAGAACTTAGTGATCGATCAATGTCGGCTTTTAGGACTTATTGGTTTTTAATTAGCTGCTGGTTGTATATATATTTATATATATACGTTGCTTTGCCGATATAGACTCGATGACCAAGATAGGCATCACTGTGATTCACGATGCCGCTTCAGCTACTCCCATTTTCTTTCTTTCTCTCTCCCCCCCTCAGTCTTGTCTCGAGCTTATCAGCACTCACCGTTCAGACTTGGTATTTTGACCAAAGCCGAGCCCCCCCCCCTCCCGTGTAATCACTTCATAACAAACCGGCAAAGAACTGGGACGTACCGCACTTGACATTTTTGACTAATCAATTGTTAATTGTTAACAGAGGTCACGTCAAGAAAGAAAGAAAGAGAAACAACTCCGTGAAGGAACACGATTTATCTGTTACACGAAAAACGGAAGTTCGACCGATTTATAATGGCTCCTAACAGCTGACCCTGACTCAGCGATTCTCCAAACACAAATACACAAAAGACGAAAAAGAAAAAGAAAAAAATCAAAAGAAGAAAAGAAAAACTACAAATTCTTCCCAGAGTTATTGTGTACAATTTGGATTTCATTTCCTAAATCATTCATTTGAAATAAATTCATTTTTTTTGTGTGTGTGCTTTCGGGCAGGATCCTCGTAATCAGCTGATCGGAACAACAACCAACAAAAAATCAAAGATGGCCGCAATTCGTGCGAATGTGCATTGCTCTTTAGCACGAAGAAACAAATGTTGTTACTCCCTTCAAAAGATGAACAAGAAAATATGATAAGAAATAAGACTAGAATCCAGTTGGGGTATAATGTTGTAAATATCCGTGGGTTTATTGACGGGCTAGAAAAAGTTGAAATGCAGCTGGTTGGGTGTCTGCATAGCGCACAGGGTTACCAAACTTACACAAAAAACAACAACTGATCGTACGTCTAGGCTGAATGGGAAAGCATTGGGAAGTTTTCGATCGATGTCTAGAATAGATAGGACACACACTCACAAAAAAAAAAAAAAGTTGGATTTGTTGCACACATTGTTTCAGGAAGAAGAAGAAAAAAAAAAAAAAAGGAAAGAAAAAATCAGAATGCAAAAGAAAAGGAGCCGGCAGAATCCCCGTCGTTCAGTTCCAGCTGGCTTGGACGCCATTCCAAAAATGGGGTTCTCTCCCTCTCTCGTTTTTCTTGTTCTCTCTCTCTTTTTTTCTCTCTCTCTCTCTCTGTTAGTAAAAAAAAAAAAAAAAAAAGAGAACAGAAAGAAAGATGAAGATGGAGAAGGAATCAAGAAGCGGGTCGAGACGAAAGCCAGAAAATGCTGGATATCCTGCGGTTTCAACGACTTTCTAGGATAGTGGAACCTTGACTAGCAGAACACACAGCATGGGGCAAAGATGGTGGAGGGGAGCGGGGGCCTGCAGGAGGCTTATCCCCGCCGGCAACAATGTCTAGCAGAGCCGCCTAGCTGTGCAAAGCAACCATCTACTTCTCTCTCTCTCTCTCTCTTTTTCTCTGTTGTATCCCTTCGAAAAGAATTGACCCTTGTCCCATTTCTTCCTCCCTCGCTCCCTCTTTGACTTTTTGAGAGAGAGAGAGAATGCACACGAGTCAGAATTGTACGTTTGTGTAGTGCCACCTTGGTCGCTTTCGAAATTTCAATGAAATGTTGCCATCCAACCATATTTCCCACATTCAAGTCAGCCATTTTCCCTCTTCTATACCCCAAAATGTCTCCTCTTTTTTATTTTTTATATACTTTTACATTCCAAGAAAGAAGAAAGAAGAAGAAGAAAACGAGGGCTTTAACGACATTTCCACTCAGCCTATTGCCTTTTTAAGAGGCAAAAAAAAAAGGAAGAAGAAGAAAAAAAAAAAAGAAAATCATTTGAGTTGCTTGATTAGAAGAAGTTGGAAAAAAAAAAAACTAGCCGAATCTGTTTTCAACACGTGAAACACGTATACTTTTTTTCTTTTTTTCTTTTAGGAGGGATGGAAAGAAAATATGGTGCAGACGTTACGTATGCATAATCAGGAGGCAAAAAACAAAACAAAAAACAAAGTGACATTTAACAATCGATCATGTAAACATTTTTCTGCCTGTTAAGCAAAGCCGGTTTGGGAAAGCGAGTCACACCGACGCAAGCCCATCCGCGCTACATAGCGCCACTGCGTGTGTGTCTGTGTCTGTGTGTGTGTATGCATACTTGGTTAAATTGATTTTTGTTGCAACCTGTAAGAAACGAAGCTGGTGGTCTAAATATCCTCGGGAAAATACCTTCGAATTGGGAAATAACTGCAACATTGCGTGGACTGTAAAAATGACCGGCTGCTCACGTAATTAAGAAGCTCGTGCTTTCACACGTCGTTACGGGATAGAAAAACAAAACAAAAATCTAAGAATGGTAATGTTGCTTCCAACTACTGCACAATTTCACGTGATGAAAAAAAAAAACACAAAAAAAACAGAGAAAACAAATACAAATCATCGTGTGAGAACTTGATGACACGAATTCGAAACCACGACAGCAGCCCACACACGCAAAAGAAGACGTTCTAGTTTTTGCAGCAATAATCTTGGTGTCATCATTTGACAATCAACCGTTGCCAGTTCTCGACGTTATCAATGCTATACAGTCGCATGGTAATGAATGGCTAATTGACTGGCCAAAATGTGTTCGTGTCCGATAATTTGGCGTGCCAATCTGGCCGATGCCGATAACGTTGTCTAACAGTGCCACCGACAAGATGAACGCCATGTCTTTTCGTGTCCCAGTATAATACACAAGTCACGTGGTTTTCAGGTAGCCATATAGGTACCGTTTGAGTTGTTTTCCGATCAGCTGTGCCCTGAGCGAGAACAGCAATTGCCGAGTGAAACGAAGCATCTAAAAACAAAAAAAGTTGTTGTATACCCTTTTCTGGTTGGCTGCGTGCGTGAGCTCAACAATTGCTGACGGCTTTACCTGCTGCTGCAGCAATTGCTCGGCTTTATTACGCAGATACGTTACGTTTGAATACCTGTTTTAACGACGTGCAATACTTTTAACTAGCTTTGATGACCAATTCACTGCCGCGTCGCGTTCATTTCAAACGACTGATGTAAAGACTCGCTGCGATAGTTATCTCTTTTTTCTTTTTCTTTTTGTTGTTGTCTTCTAATTAGTCTATCCTCACAGTTGAAAAATGCCTGCGTTCACAGGTATACCTGGTGCATTTTGTTTTGTTTTTTTAAAGGGCACAAAGAAACGACGCTTAATTGGTGTGGCTGGTCGACCACGAAAGGTAACAAATCTTTGATAATAACTAATGTCCTTTTCGTAATACCGAACGTGCTCGTTTCCAAAAAGAGCGATTCGTATACGCATTGAATCAAGCTGTGTATTAACAAAAGATAGAGAGAGAGAGAGAGTTAAAAACAAAAACCCCCAAAAAAGACGGAAGAAATATTGAATCGTGTCGCAGAAACGGACGACATCGTTGCCAGAGGCGTTGAATCAGTTTGTATAGAGTTCCTCTTCTTGTAGCAAACATTTCATTTCCCTATCTGTGTGTGTGTGTGTGTGTTAAGAACGCGTAGTAGCCTTACAAAGCCTAACTGGAAAAAGGA
This sequence comes from Daphnia magna, assembly GCF_020631705.1. Lineage (NCBI taxonomy): Eukaryota > Metazoa > Arthropoda > Branchiopoda > Diplostraca > Daphniidae > Daphnia > Daphnia magna. The sequence goes on from NC_059182.1 coordinate 6,728,100, forward strand.
GAAAACACGGAAGAATAAGAGAAGGAGAAGGAGAAGGAGAGGGGGGATGTATAGAAGAGAAGTCCAAAAAGAAAACTAGATAGAGATACAAAATTGTTGTGGGAGGGAATGCGCGCGCGATTTGGTCCGTGTTCGCGTGACTGGTAGCTTTCACCCACGATCAAAAGGAGGAAAATTATAAGGTGGCTAGGCTGCAACCGACACCTATGAATTATCACACGTATATACACACACAGACACGCGGCAAAGAGAGAGAGAGCGAGAGCACAGGTCAAAAGTGGATTCCGCAGTTCGTGTCCGTGTAACAGATGTAACAGAATACGTGATGGAGGGACGCTCGAGGCCGCCACACTAATAATGCCACTAATAACAGCATTTTGTTGCAGAGCCCCAGCACTACAATTTAACAGTAGCCCACAAAGGTAAAAAGCTGGCACATGATTAGAAGCCGACAAATTGGCCGTAGTTTTTTTCCTTTTTCTTTTTTTTTCTTTCTTTTTTTCAAACACAAAACGCTTCTTATACACAAGCTGCTGCCACCGGTCTAACTTATAGAACAACAAGATGAATGTTCCTCTTTTGTGTTGACTGTCCGGCCTTTATTTTTTCTTTTTTTCTTTTATAACAAGACCGGGTTGTTTAACAACATCAACGAGTTTGCAAAGTATTTTTGTTACTTTTCTCGTGTGGTTGACAATTTCTTGCCCTCCCCCCTCCCCATTTATGGTGATGGATGCCCTTTTCTATTTTTTTTCCCCGACATTATTATTTTTGTTTGTTTGTTTGTTTTTTCCATCCCTTTTTGTTTGTTTTTAAAAGGGAATCAGCCCATGCCTTGTAGTCGTTTCACGCTATTGGTGGGACCGAAAATGGCACGTCAAAATGTCAACCGTTTTTGATTTTGAAGACGAAATGCGTTACATGTAAAGGAATTTAAAAAAATAAATAAAATCTTTATTTTTAGATTTGCATCAAGTGTGGTAGCCGATTGTGTTCGGTGGTGACCAATATGCAGTCCGCATTATTGCAAGTCATTATTGTAGCACGCCAAAAGGAGATCCATTCTCCAGCACAACATCGCCGTTATCAAAAAAAAAAAAAAAAAACGCTAAGAAAACCTTCTCTACTTTAAATACAATAGCAAACTATACAACGATCGCCTTTGTTTCGATTGGTTTCAGGGCATAACGGAATTCCCCCCCCCTTTTTTTTTTTCCTCCATGTCTATATACTTCCCGTTTTCCAAATCATCGTCGTTGGCAGATCTCGGTCCCCCCCGTTTTACTAAATAGCAAAAAAAATAAAAAAAAAAATAAAAGAATATTTAAAAAAAATTATTTTATTTTATTTTTTTTTTAGTATGATGAATCATATTGACCATCTTCAATTGCCGTATTTCTTTTACCAATAGGGTACATCATAAAAAAAAAAAAGGAAAGCTGTCTGGCCACCACGTTCACATATCAACGCCAAGCACTTGGGAGGGTAAAGAGGCGTGGCTTTTGAAATGGTAGACAACGACCAGCCCAAGTTAAAAGACAAGTCGTTACGAGTATTTTATTTATTTTATTTTATTTTTTTAACTTGAATGGGCTACTGTTTTTCTACGCCACGTGAAAAAGACCAATGGGTCCCAATGTCTTTCTAAAGTTCTGGCGAACCCGTCCGTCAACAAGCCGACCAACAACACACACACACACACACACACAAGATAAAGAAACAAAACAAAAAGGGAACGAACGAATGAATAATTTGAACCTTTGAAAATTTCTCATTGAAATCGTTTCGAGTCTCTACTACCGGCACAAAAAAACCGCTGATAAAGGTGGGGGGGGGGGAGGTAGGAAATAAAAAAAATAAATATATATATATAAAAAGAATCAAAGAAAAGGTAAGAAGAGGAATGAAAAGAAGCAAGAGGAAAGAAAGAAAAAGAGGTAGGTAAAAAATATATACATATATAAAATAAAAAAGAGAAGAAGTTACATGAAGGAGGGGAAACGAAGGTAAAGAGGAGGAGAAGAGGAGGTCCTCGATGGGAGAGCGCCACGTTTCAAACGAACAAGACACACGGCCATCTTCAACAGCACTCCTAAAAGGCTTCTATGAATGCATACTCGATGGCCAACTCGTTTGTCAATGTCAGAGCAATCACCCAAAAAGTCAGCTAGAGTCATGCGAAAATGCGACTCTTCGTCACGCGGAAACAATCGAGTTCCTTCTTCTCCGCATTTTCAATGGCGGTTCTTCCTTTTTTTTTTTCCTATTTATTTCGTGTTTTTTTTTTTTTCTGAATAAATATTCGATGCTTAGAAAATAGTACCTCAAAAAAAAGATCCTCAAATTCTTTTTTTTTTTTTTTTTGTTATGCGCTGTATCCCAAAACTTTCTCGTCTGCTACTTGAAATGCCACATCTCTAAACACCCGTATCGTTTCTATATTTTTTTTGTTGTTGACGTTATTTTATTTTCCTTCTTCTTCTTCTTCTTCTTCTTCTTCTTGTTTTGCTGTGTTGCCTACGGTCGTTTACAGCTCGGCGAGACAGGCAGCCAAACATTCATACATAATAGTAGCGGGAGACAAGCTGAAAGTGGGCAACGTGAATGACAGATATTCACATTCGTCGAGTATCATAAGTCAATGACAGCCAAAGGATTTGAGATAAGGTAGGATTGCCAAGGTCGGACGATTCTCCTTGATCAACTGTCTCGCTTTGTCTCAAGGGGCCGCTCCAACCCCCACGAGAAATAGAAAAAAAAAATTTTTATAATAATAATACCGAACTCTTTGCTTACAACAGTCCCTCACCGTAAAAAAAAAATAAAATACGCGCATTTTCTACGACTACAATTTGCGCCTAAAATGTCTTGCAACTTGCCCAACTTCACATCCAATGCTGGTCGTTTTGGTCATATCAAATGATTCTTTTCTACCACCACCACCCTCCCCCCCTCCTTTTTTTTTCTTTCTTTCTTTCTTGTCTCATCGTAACATACCACACTCTGTGAGCCACCACAAGAGATAGAACGAGAGATATACGAATGTTGTTTTCTTTCTTTTTTGAGGGGAGACAAGGAGTTCAGGCACGGTCACATCGGTCTCTTGGCATTGTTCAAGCTCCAACAGCTGCTTATGTATATATATATATATGTATTTCAAAAAAAAAAATAGATATAGAAATAGTTACATTCAAGTTAAAAAGAAGAAGAAGAAGAAAAAAATGTTTCAGTAGTCAAAGAAAGAGAGAGAGAAACCTTGTTGCTCCGAGGGTGTACAATAGATGTAGCGTAATGATCTTCTCAGCGGGATGTTTGGCCTTGGCTACGGCCAGGACACTGAAGCACTGCGCACTATCATTCCACCATCAAATACCAGAACGAACATATGGAAGAGCAAAAAGGCAAGAAGCAAAAGAACGAGGGAAAAAAGAAGAACAAAAAAAAAAACAAAACGAGAAAAGAAGAAACCAGCTCTCTGAGTTTAGTATGTTTAAGGCAAACGAATTGTATATATCCTAGTAGATATTTCAAGATTGAATTTGCTTTGTTGATATGGCCGTGTTCTTGCTGATGCATAGCAAAAAAAAAAAAGACCAAACAATCAGAGAAACATATGGACTTTGTAGATTTTGTGTTGTCTTTCAGCCGAATTTGTACTAAATGAGTTGATATACTCTTTTTTTTTTTCTTTTCTATTTAGAATTGAAAAATAATAGTAATAATAATAATTCTCCAAACGGGTTTAGAATGAATCACAACATGGTATTATATTTCGCAACCGGCGTTACAATTAGCATCTGTGTTCTTGTTATCGGCTTGTTCGGATGTGTAACGATTACCATAAACACGCCACTGCCCGCCTACCAGTTGCTGGTTTATTCGAACGGCCTTTTTTTTCTTCTTCTTCTTCCCTTCTTTTATTTTGTAGTTTTTCATTCCCCCTTCCTTCTCCGACTAGAAGCCTTCAGGCGCTATTTCTTCTTCGCATATATCTTCTCTGTCAAGGAACAACTCGGCCATCTTGATTATTCTTCTTCATCCTCTCCGTTTCTCTCGCTCTCTCTCTCTCTTTTTTTCCCTCTTCATTTCTATTTCTTCTTCTTCTTCTTCTTATTTCTTATTTCTTTACATATTTCTGTATGCTCCTTCTCGTTCCCTTCTCTTCTGTCCTCCAAACGAAGAAAACACGTACACAACATTAGACAGGCTATACACGTATTTACTATTTAGTAAAGCTTCAAAAAGGTATCTATAATTACATGTTAGGAATCAACGATTGGCACGGTACAAGAACACCTAGTTGAACTAACGGCCTTCCCCCTTTAAAAATAATAAAGAAAAATGAATTTATTTATTTTTATTTTTTTAATTTTTTCTTTGTTTTTTTTTTGCCACATGATTTTGTCGAGAACTCATTATGAAGCCTGGCATACGAGCAAGCTAAATTTTTAACGGCCTGGGATGGCTTAAGAGGAGCCTCTCGGTTCCTTCATCACATTTTATTACCTTTTAAAAGAGGGTGAAAATTGCCGTGATCAGCAGCAGCTGCACTGGGTGCGTCAGTAAAGCTTTAAAAAAAAAAGAGTCGACTTGAAAAAAAAAATAATAATAATAAAGACGGCTGAATCGGATGGCCTAGCAATGCAGCTGACAACGACAAAAAAAAATGACTAAATCTTACCCATTAGAATTTTTTTTTTATTTTTTATTATTTTTTAATTTGTCGGCTGTATTTAGGCCTAGCTCATCAGAATGCATTTGGGTGGCCTGCTGTGCCGAGCAGCCTATACAGACAGTTGATACCAAAATGCAATTCTTAAAAAAAAAAATGAAATAAAAGAAGAAGTCTGGCATTAAAGGCAAGAGACACCCGGTCAGCCCCCTATTGACCCACAGATTTCTTGCTAACCAGGTGGTGCTATAGCACGGGACCTCATCTTATTTCCCACGAGACATCATGCGACCCATAAAACATTCACCTGCTATAAATCAAGGCGTTTAATTTTGGCAATTTTATGCCCTCCTAAAAAAGAAGAAGAAGAAGAAAGAAAAAAAAAATTTTCTCCCCTTGTTTCGCTGCTATTTTTCGACAGGTAAAAGAGAAGCCAAATGCCAAATAAAAAGTGCGTCATGAATTTGCCATAGCCATTGAACTAACGTAGATCTGCCTCTAATCTCTAGCCATTACTGATTTGCCGCTATCCGTGTTTACAAGAAAAGAAGAAATTTTAAAGGAAAAAAAAAAAGAAAAAAAGAAAATAACGTCTCCTTGTCTGGTGCTAAATGCTTATCGTATTACCCTTCATGTATAGCAGCTCTACTATGAGATTACAAAAAAAAAAAAAAACGACAGCCCAATGGTTATTTCGAATGATAAAAAAAAGTACACATTTAGATTTCCTAAATGGGAAAAATACAAAAAAAAGCAAAGGAAAAATGCTTGAACGTATGCAAAATAGGCTATCGGGCCTATATAGATGATGCATAAGAAATATTTAAAAAAAAAAATGTGATTGTCACACAAATGGATCTATATTTTTTTCGAAAGTAAAAATACAAAATCGGAAAGATATATATAAATGCTTTCAGAAAAAAAGGGCAAACTGATTGCCGCTCCGAAATAATAGACGGTTTACATTTGGACGGTGTGGTGCTATGGTGGTTGGTGGGGGATATATATTCAGAAATAAACTATTTCGATGGATATATATACTAATGCAAATGCGATGGGCACCATTGTTGCGTCGAACCCGGCATACATTACCTGCGTTTTACTCCAATAGCTTCCTTTTCGGTCAGGTTAGCGGTTAGCAACATAGACTCACGTCTAGATGGCTGTGACCTTTAGACATCAACTGGCTATTAAATTGTCTTGTGAAGTATATATATATATATTTTTTAAAGGAAGAATGAAAAGAGGAACGTATTTTACAACTCTTTTAAACGTATCAAATTCAATTCTTTTATAAAGCGTTTTTTTTTAAAATGTGCCTCGCTGCCGTTTACAAATTGCACCTAACCCATAGCGAAAGAGTATATTGGCTTCAGAGAATTAAAACGAAAAAATACGACGTATTAGAATTAAATAGCAGAAAATATGTGTGTAGATAACAACCGACTGATTTGCAGCACTTGAATTTAGCACACACACACACACAAGACGTGATGCCCTTTGAGCATTATGCAAATAATAATTCAAGGAAAGACGACCAAACGAATGATGATTGCGATTGATCCTATTATCACGCACTTATACGTATATAGGAAACGAATAAAAAACGCAAATCTTGATTCATGAAATCACGGACTAGACGGCTCAACAAATAAACGAATAACAAATTCGCGGAATCTTTAGGGCGCGTACGTATATACATAACATACAAAAAGAATAGATCTGTTAAAGTAGCGCCAGCTTCCCCCAAAGAGACGGACCTCCTGTCGTGAAAGGTAATTAACTTCAACTGCCTAGATGGAATCAACAACTATCAATTCGATTAAATTACGGGCTTTCAAACCCCCCCCCCTCAACTACCGAGTCAGTATGAAATGGGAACGCCTCTACAATTCTGTTTTGTGCCTTTTCATTTGTACGTGTCCATAAAATGAAAAGTAGCATTGCTTACAAACCAAACAAGAAAAAGAAAAAAAGGAGGAGATTTAACCCACAACAAAAAAAAAAAACAATTTGTTTCCAATGTTTCCAACTGACTTTTATCAGTAGGCCTATATAGCTTATTTGAAAGCTGGTTGAGGCCCTCAAACTCTGGCTATCGAATGAATAAAACTGAATTCAACCAAATGTTATTAAACAACATATATGAAAGCCATAACCAGTTGGATAGGGAAGAGACAGAAAAACAGGAAGCTTGTTGGACAAATCGTCATCTGTCTCTTCTGGGTAATATATATAGTCTAACATATGCAGGTTACATGTCCCTCAACTCTATATACAAGTTCCAATTAAAGAAATAATCGCACTCAAACATATTATTAATGAATTTAAGAGAATCAAATGAAAAACAGGAGAAAGGGCTCCAAAATGAAATTAAGTCGGTGTTTTATTCAAAAGCATTGGTGTCAAAAATTTAATGAAACAAGAAAGAGACATAGGGACTCCAGCAGCTGTATACGTAATGAACTACCGAAATCATATCACAATGTCTTTGATGTGACGTTTATGTTTCATTCATCATTCATCTTCTTGTTAATGCTTATCGTTTCTTGTATAGGCCCTACCATGGATTCTTCCACCTTCCAGTGTTTGCGCGATTATCTTTTATACATTTGGCTGTTATGGCAATGCACCTTTTACATTGAGATAGTATAGGTCTATAAACATCACTATACAAGGGGTTCTGGCATATAGATCTCTAGTTACCCTATTTGCATGATGCCATTTGTATTGAAGATATTGTCGTCTATAAGGTAAACAAAATGCGACGCACGATATGGTGAACTATACGCCATAACAGTACATGGAATAATAGCTTATGTTTCTTTTCAATATTTGTCATTTCTTAAGTAGATAGGACAAAGCCTTAAACATGAACATTGTGCAAACAGTTTACTCCCAATTATCACGAGCTTATGTTGTAGTCTGATAATCAAAAATCAAAACAAAGCAAAAGAAAACTGAAATTAATAACTGAAAAGAACAACAAAAAAATTAAATTCCTATCAAAAGGAAGCCGAAATTCTAAATCTTCCAAACAATTGGAGCGCCATGACGTTTTTTTTTTTTGTTTGTTTCTTCTTCTTCTTCTTCTTCTTTCGAAATATTATTATTAGTTGGGCTTTGCTCCCACAGGGAGTACCACCCGGAATGTGTATATATCTACCGACAAATGCAGTGATATCCGACAGAAAAAGACTTCATGATCATTAATGCAAGTTTCAAATCTTCTATACATCAAGGTCAATGAAAAAAAAAATATATACACATCCATATAAATAAAATTTAAACAAAAAATCAAGCAACATTGTATTAATATTATGCGAATTTAATTGACATGCAAATGCGCCTAACATGTTGTCGGTCAAAGCCAAGCCGCGACAACAAATACGTGACTGAAAAGTTGTTTGTAAAACATGTTCGGAAAACACGAGCGCCGTCGACTACTAAATAGAGCAGACAACCAAAGTTGCGAGAGAGCGGCCTAAATTATCGAGACTAAACGCTACAAAAGAACCAATCAGAAACTGACGTTGTCAAAATAATTCTCAAACAAAATTTATAACAAAAGAAACGTTTAAAGGAAATTCTTGTATTGTAAATCGAAACGAGATCATCCTAGAATATAAATAACAAACCAAAAACAAACAAGAATAAAATAATAATAAAAAAAACAAAACGAGATAACTCGAATGATCGATTCTTAGCCATAAAAATCGATATTTTTCAAGAATATATAACCGTCACGGATGTAAATTGCTGACGTATCATCGTTCTAATAAGTCTGGCATCAAGAAAACTTTTCATTAGAAGTTGATGAAAAAAATATATATATATAGTCTATACATAAATAATAATAATCTAGTTGAGGAGTTAAAGGAAGAAAAAAAAAATGTTTTTCTCTTTTTATTTTTATTCCCTTTTTTTTTTCTCTTTGCTCCTGACAACTTAAGTGGATGGCGATAAAATCTCACTCGAGTCACTGACCACCTAGGAAACAGGGCTATATAAGAAAGGCTTCAAGTCAAGGAGAAGCGAAAAGCAACCAAGCCATAATTAGGGGGAAACAAAAAGAATAATATACAAAGACTATAGCTATACTGTATAGTTATATAACGGGACAGAAAAAAAACAAAAACAAACAAATATCTCTCTGCTTTGTATACCTCTTCACATTCAGTTCAATTCAAAAATGTAAAACGTGTCCAACCGGCGATAAAACAATATACAAGGCAAGTATATTCCCTGTTTTCCGAGTTTCTTTTTAAAAACATCGGTTCGAGGTATACCATATAGACTATACGGGTATTAGCCTATAATGACAAGCAAATTACAGGGTTGTCGGAGTCAAAATAATTTGAGTTTCAACTACTGCTGATGCGTACATATATAAATGCGGACAATGTCTTTGGCGAGTGCTCGCTGTTGCATGTAACTGCGCAGGCACGACTTTATAGTTTGACACTCTAATCAATCATTTCTTTCTTTTTAGTTATTGACCAATTGATCCTTCAATAAGGTGCAATGAAAATCGCTTCTTTCACAAAGGTCGTAAAATGCAACAAACTGTGAACAATGCCCTCGGGCAACCTCATTGTAAAAATGAGAAGATTACGTGATGAGGTTTCCACTTACCGGTAGCTACTGTTCACACACCGAGCGGGTTTATGTTGAAAAGAGATTGCGTAACAAAGCTTCAACACTTTTCATGCGGTTTCGTTCAGCCTTCCTATATAGCCTACATTATCCATCAGTTTAAAGTTAACGGTGTCTAAAGAAATGATTTAACCAATTATGTTTTGTTTTCGGGTTTTTTTTTTTTATTTTTTTTTGGTTGAAAAAGAACACGTTGAAGGAAGGCTAAGTCTTTTTTCTCTCAATTTATACTAGACACCTAACTTACAAATGGAGGGGGCGTCTCTTAACTGATTTTCATGAAACATAGTCCATATAGGCCTATACTCGTGTTTTCACTGTAAAAGGACAACAAACCTTAACAAATAGGGGTGACAAGGCCATTATAAAGTTATATAGGCCTAATCTAATTATTTTAGAACTTCAGTAAATTCAAGTCTCTTATACGACGGTCTATCTATAGGTTAATTTTGTCATCCGAACAATTCATATTCGATCCTTTGTGGACTTACAAAGTCGTGTTGGCAGAGGGATCGGATTGCCGAGTGTTTTGTCATTAACATCAAGCCTGCATTTATATGTTCGCTTGCATACCAATGCTTCAGACGATGTCTAGAGAGATAAATAAATAAAAGAATAACTATATGCAGGCATGGACTCCCTTCGGCCATTTTTACACGCCTCCAACTTCCGGATGCCACTTTTTTTTTCTTTTCTTTTCCCGTTATATTTGAATACAGTACTACCTGGTACATACCAGCGAATCGCAAGAATTCACAGAGAAAATCCAATCAAGTGTACGAAACAACAGGTGGCCGTGCTGTATCTATCATAGCAAAAGACTTGGCAGTTGGCACACTCGCAAAATATAAAATAAGAAAGGCCAGGGGATTCTTTTTTTGTGATACACTTTCTGATAAAGTATTCATTTTTAGGACAATATCATTGGCCCTAATCTGTTTTTTAAAAATTGTATTAGGCTGGGGAAAATTAGGAGTAAGATGGCATTAGTTGCCGTAGAAACGAGATAATGATTAACACACGTCAGTAGATCTAATGCATTTACGTAACTGCTGCAGGAGGTTAGTCGTTTGAAAAAAAAAAACAAAGAAATTGTTTTTCCTCTTATGCGATTTATTAGGCAAGTATAGAAATATAAAAGAGGGTCGAATATTCCGAACACAGGTATTGCATAATAACACTGATGCATGTATATTTTGAGAAAAACAAAGATATGCTGATGTGGCAGAGTTTATTTTAGTTGTACAGTGTGCAATAAACAGCGATTAAAATTCTAGGACGTTCTTCTTAACTCCGAGTTTGCGGTATTTCTTAATTGTCGTAGTTCGGAATAGAAAAAAAGAAGTTGAGCAAAAGTAACAATATACCTAGAACCAAAACAAAATCGCTCTGCTAAATTGCATGTATGGGCAAGGAAAGACGAGACCAAATTAAAAACACAAGACTGACTCATTATACAGAACTTGTCGTCCAATTTGCTTCACAAATGCAAAATAGCTCTACATATAGAAGAGGGGGAGGCGGTGGAGGCGACCATTTTGTTCACCCTTCATTTAGGAAATAAACCCCATCTGCAAAGTTCAAGTCTTTTTGAGGGATTCCAACACGTTAAATGAGACTCACGTATTTAGCCTACAGGTTATCCCGAGCAAACTGGCTATTTAAACGGATTTTGGACAGAAATTCTATACAAATTCAGGCCTTATACTGTTCCAAGATCTCGGGAAAATGAAATCCAAATAAAAGTAAGTGTATATAAAGCATTGACATAAACTCTTAAGTCGAAATGCAAGCAATGGGGCTATTTCAAAAGACAATAGAAATACAAATTCACTACGGTGCGAACAACTTCGTATTATGGTTTCGCCGGGTTTCGCAATCAAAACGAAACAGAACCTTTGATTTCCAACACCTGTAGGGTCATCCTGCATCCGTGTGTTGCCATTTTTTTGTAATTACTCGCACGGGGATTGGTTGAGGAAGGGCAATCGTGGGTGCTGCCACTTATTATACGTTTCAGGAACAGCGTTGACTTTATAATTCGAATGGAATTCCAAGAAAAAGGGAAATCTCTCTGAATTAGTTTATTCTCTTTGCCGCAATCCTATGGATAGACTACAGAACGGCTAAATGGCAACCGAATAAAAACCAATCGAAGTTTTTATTCCGCGAGCGTTATCTCAGAGAAATGCTGCTGCGAAGAGAACCACAAAAAAAGAAGGAGAAGAAAAAGAAGAAAAAGGAGAGGGACGTGCACGTTAAAAAGGCAAAAGAAGTTCATGGTTTGTGAGAGGAGATATACACGCTCAATTGTGACGCGTTGAAATGCAGTGATCCATCTTCTCACGGCGCGCATGATGTATGACTGTCTTTCTGACAGCCATGACCCTTCCACCCGCGCTGCTGATCTTCACTTGTAGCCATATCCCCTCTGTAGGTAGCGCTCATCTTGAGGCAGCCAGTGAGGTAGAGAGAATCTTGTCAATTCCACTGCGACGTTGATTCATCTGCCCAGAAAGTTCTGGGAATTTGAATATCCCTCATTGTGACTGGCTGGCGCTGAATGCGCAGGGCCGTCTCAGCAAGTCAAAAGAATCCAGCTATATACCTACTATACATTTCCCCAAACTATATACAGCCATGCGCGCTTCATCGTTTCAGGGTGTGTCTAATATCGTTACCTACTCGCAGATCGTCGACGTCTAATGTTTTCGTCATACCTCCAGGTCTTGGAAAAAAGCACTTTGGTCCATGAAATCATAATATGGTACCCCATTGTACTGTGCACGTACTCCAACCAATCGACATTTCTTGTTGAAAAATGTTATGTTTTCGATAGCTGAGTTAGGTTTAGACGCATAACTCATTTTTGGTGGGCCCCTACATATTGGGTTAGGTGACGTCATTGATAAGTAAATGCGAAATGACGTCAATTGTTAACATTTGATGGCCGATATTGTGGACGGAGAACACTCCCAGAAAAACTTTGTTTTTGATTCAAATAGGCTAGTAATAAACGCGACAAGTTGAAGGTAATACTATGCCAATATTCCAATAAAAAGAAGAAATGAAAAGGCTAGAAAATGTCACAATAAATAACAAAAAACTAAGATAATACCATGAATTTTTCTGTATAGTTAATCATTTCTTGAGAAGCTTTTGGTTCAAAAATGACAACGTCGATTCTGGAGCACTGCCGGTATTATTCATTGGCAAGAAAAGCACGCCGAAAAGCCTACAAAATGTTTTTGATATTATTTTATTGTATACACTTAAATAGTATTAAGCTATTTTATGTTGCAAATACAACAATTAGGATTAGTCCTACAGCAGCGTTAGGACCACTGCTCGGAATTTGGCTATTTGAAATAATAGCAACTTAAGAATGAACTCTGTTATCTTTTCATTTAGCCGAAAACTGTAACGGTGTAATCCAAATAAACCATTAGTTTCATAATGACACAGGATTTGGAAACAAATGAACTGGCAAACAGAATGAAATATGCTCTTTCCAATAGATCAAAGTTTAAGTGACAGAAATATCTTTTGCCCAGATACTTTTTATTTAACTATAGCTCTTATGTTTTAAATAATTTTTTCGTACAGAGAATTGTTTGAGTCGATAATCCATTCGCAATTGCCTGCGAATTGTAGCTAATTTACCTAGCGTAGGGTCGCGTCTTCTTTACCCGTATGGATAATGTTTAGGTCTTCATCCACTTGATATCTCTGAGCCATATCCACCGGCAATAATGAGAGATGGTTTACAGATTTTTTTTATTTTAAAATGTAGTTCTCTCAACAGCCATTCCCACGTTATGAATAAGAAATTCGCAGAATGACGACGAGTTAAAGGCCTATAACAAAAATTCCATTTCCTACCATCTATGGGACGTTGCAAACAACTCTCATTGGAAACCAAAAGGCAAGATTTTCTTCTTTTATTCACTAAAAATAGCCAAAAAATTTATATTTTTAGACAAAAAAATAAAAAACTCAGGTGAAAGAAATTTTGGCCAGCGCCTTTTAAGATAAAACTGAATCGGATGCACACTGAAGGCAGCTGCAAAGGTTCCCAAATGCGTATGTTGTTTTTGAAAAAGGAGGAAGTGAGACATAGCAATTGGAGAAAATTATTTTCGAATAATCTGAATAAAGTTTTGTTTATTTCTCCTGAGGTTGCTTGCGGCTTCGTCTTAAGACGTGCTTTGAAGCTGACGCAGAAGGGGACCCAGATTGCAAATTCGTCTTTCAAAATAACGAGGTAAAGAAATATTGGTCAAATGAATTCGCAGGTTTGCCGTTGTCAAATAGATGGAAATTCAAAATTTCAATTCCGTTCCGTTTAATTTTTCTTTGATTTTGCTGAATGCAAAATGGTATAAACTGGCATCTAAGTAAATTTGAGGAGATTTTGGTCCTTTTCGTAAATAAGTCACATTTAGTTTATCCGGCGCCATCTACTGATATGAGATGCTACTCTCGGCTAGGAGCTAGATAAGAAAACAATCTAACCATAGTTTATTTGGTTCCTGCATGACAAGTATGTTGCATACCAGTTAACTATCAAGGAACAATTCATTAAACTTTACATAATCTGAATATGAGCGGACTTACGGCCTTCGTTCTAGGAGCTACTGGAGAGACTGGGAAAGAATTACTTAACATTCTTGCCTCCAATAAGGCTTTTTCTAGGATCGCTGTCATTGGAAGAAGAAAACTTGAGCTAAACGAAGAAAAGTTTGCAAACGTTGAACAAAAAGTAGTTGACTTTGAAAATTTAGAAGAATATGGATCAGCGTTCGAGGGATTTGGTATTGGATACTGTTGTCTTGGTACCACAAGGGGAAAATCAGGAGCAAGTGGTTTTGTTAAGGTGGATCGTGACTATGTAGTAAAATCAGCACAACTGGCAAAACAAGGAGGATGCAAGCAGTTTCATTTACTGACAGCCCAGGGTTCAAACAAAAATTCTTGGTTTCTATATCCACGAACAAAAGGAGAGGTGGAAGAAACAATTGCAGAAATGGAATTTGACAAACTTTGTATTTATCGCCCAGGATTGCTTCTTTGTGATAGACAAGTAAAACTATTTTTCATTCAGCAATAATGCACATTAACTTACAAATTTAATTGGCTGCAGGAAAGTCGCATTCTCGAGAAAGTACTTCAAGTTACGATCGGTTCAGTTGATCGATGGCGAAAAGTTAGCATCCCAACGAAGGCTGTTGCGCAAGCCATGGTGAATTGCACTCTTCAGCCTATTTCAGATAAGCCAGTAGATATACTGGAGCATTCCCAAATTTTTAATATGTCCAAAAACGATTAATACTAATTGTCACTAAACGCTTCGCACAAACTGGTCAATATTCGTGAGCATCGTTGGGCTTTTTTAAATTGTCCAAAAAACGAATAACTAACTGAAATTGGAAGCCGTTCTTGCCTTTTTTTTTTACAAGAGTTATTGTTTTGCTTGTAAACATATTGGTGTTGTAAGAACACCAATATTGTTATAAAAACATTGTTCCCAGCACAAGTATTAAAGTTTAATACAGTTTTTCGTTTCCATTATTCCCCGATTTGCTTAAAGAAAGGAGCCTATATTTCTAAATTAGTGTTTTGCATAAAAGAACGATATTTATTTAAAACCTAGAATACCACTTATCGGAAAGGCTTTTGCTCGAGGCATAACCGATTCTGCTCTCCATACTCACCCATTTATAAACCTTCTAGACTTTGAATAATTTAAAAGATAACATTTATAAAAAATAACATTTAATCTTTGTCGCACAGTTCGCTATAGTTAGCTTGCACAGTCGCACCTTGCCGATTCTTTGTACTACCCCCACTCATTGGTTTTTTCTAGCAAACTCATTGCACCAACTAATTCAAATACGACAGAACTGTCGGACTAGCAACCGTAGTATTATTTTAGGTGCAGAACCCATACATTCTGAATGTAGACTTTTTTCTCTTGTAACTAGTTCATAGATGAATAATTGTATAGATTTCACACCGGAAAAATTGTATGTAGATTGACTGCTTAGAAATGTCTCAGAAAATTGCGATTCCGCGAAATGTTCAGAACAGTTCATAGTGCATTTACCCGTGAAAACACATGTAAAACATTCGGTGATTTTCGAACGAGTCGCGAGCTACCGATAACATCGAAAGAAAAACACATTTATGGATTTAAATGAGACTAAACCATCAAGGCTTATCGGAGCTTTATTGCTGCCCTTAGTTTTGCGGATCTACTACGTGGATTTTCATTGATCTCTTCGTCAGAAGGCGTAAGCACATGTTTGTTGATTTCCTGCCACTGCCGTTCCATGAGAACCTGTACGTCCAACGGGTCAAGCTGTCTGGCATAGTTTTTGTATTTTTGGTCACTGTCGGTTGAGTAATCGAGGTCATGCAGATGATTCTTCACTATTCTGTAATATATAAAGCCATTACAAACAAATTTTTAGTACTATACTAGCTCAAACATAATTACCGATCTTCTAACGAATGGAAGGTGATTGTAATTAACTTCCCGCCGATTTTCAGAGCCCGATGAGCGAATCTCACAGCGAAGTCGAGCTCATTGAGTTCGTCATTGACAAGAATTCTCAAAGCCTGAAAAGTTTTGGTGGCCACGTGACTTGATCGTTGCAGCTTATCTGTACGAGAACTAAATCCACAGGCACTTTCTACTAGTTGCGCCAACTCATGCGTTGTATTGAGACTTGTGAATAAATATCGCGCTTCAACAATGGCTCTCGCAATTTTCTTCGCTTGTTTTTCTTCTCCATAGACTTTTAATATGCGAGCGAGACTATTTTCGTCAATGTGCGCTAGAATGTCTTTTGCGGACGGTTGGTTGGCTAACCTATCCTGGTCCATACGCATGTCCAACGGCCCATCTTTACTTAAAGAAAAACCTCTTTCTTTCATGTCATATTGCATAGATGAGCAACCACAATCGATAAGGATTCCGTCAAAAAAGTTTTCCACTTCCCCATCTGAGAGAAGTTCCGGCAAATCACTGAATTTTCCTAATAACGGGGAAATATTGCCATTTGTTGTTTCACTTGCTAATTTAATAGCCAGGTCGTATGCAAAAGGATCTCTATCCAAGGTATAAACTGTTGCATTGTTACATGAACTTAGCAACTTTCTAGTATGCCCTCCAGCTCCAAATGTCATATCAAGAAACTTTTGATCATGTTGAGGGTCAAACATGGTAAGAACTTCCTTGTGCATAACTGGAATATGAAATACACGGTTGTTTGAGCTGTATGATCTTGCTGTCCTGTTTGTCTGACGGAGAAAGCATGGTAACCGGGAGATGGACGAAAACATATAGGAGAAATGACGCATTTCTTTATTGATTTTTCCCGTTGCTTTGTTTGATATTGTTTTTATTTAACGAACCACTACTATTTATACTGTTGCCTTCAATAGATCTTGGGTTCGCTAGAAAAGCGGGTGGTGTTGCTTTTGTTTCACTCTTGTACTCAAAGGTTCGATGTGGACCTCAGCCAACAAAAAATTGTGAGGATTGGTAACGAATCAATCTGAACAATTCTTTAAACAAGTCTCCTCTTTTGTGGCATAAAGGTTTAAACAAAGTTGGCTACTTAATTATGTCAGCCTTGGTTCGGGAAATTCAAGTCAACTTCAACATCCACAACTAGTAAACTGATCAGAAAACGTCGTCTGCTGTGCTCTTTTATACTTCAGACACGGTATATCAGGGGAGGTAGACAAACGCCCTATCCCTGTCGTCAGCCAGAATAATGTAAGGGACTTTGAAGCTTCCCTAAAATTCCGCTTGGTGCGCGGGTGTAGCTTGGCCTTCTCCGTAGCTGTGTGTATTGTTTTTGCGTGGTTATTGTATGGCTCACCCTTAGTCTGTTTTGAATTTTTAACTGATTTCACTCATTAATTCCCGTTTAACTTGCAGTTTTAAATGGGGAAGTGCAAATAGTCGAAATCGAAATGCTGCCTATGTCTTTAATTACAAAATTAATTTCTTTAAATGCCAGTCATAATAGGATATTGTAACCTTTTTCAATTTGTAACTTTTCAATAAAACCCCAGTTATTAAATAATTGAAAATAATAATCATATATATATTTCAAACGAAACCGAATGTTCAAAGCACTTTATCGTAGTTCGTATACCCGCCAAGCACTACGTTGAGTTGGAGGATCAAGCTACACCCGCGATCCAAGCGGAATTTTAGTGAAGCTTCACGGTCCCTTCATTATTCTGCTAACATGGCGTTTGCCTACCTCTCCTGATAGACCGTGCTTCAGAGTTCAGAGTGCTTCAGACATGAAAAAGATGAAATGCCTCTGGCAGAGTCATAGATTACATGGTTTGAGTACTCCATGGTAAACACCTGTAAATAGGCCACGCCCCACATGACTATTCGCGAACCTGGCTCCCTCCGAAAGTTCTGCACCAAACGGATTTTGACTGGGAAAGGATACCCTATTGCATTGTAGTGCAACGTGGTTGCAGCACTGTCGGAGGAGCGAGCCTATGTTCACCGTGTAAAAAATCAGGCTCGAGAAAAGTGACGCCGGAAACCAGGAGTAGTCAGACCATGTAATCTATGACTCTGCCTGGACTGCCTCTGACGCATGATTGCTTTTCGGGGTGGGTCGGGGCGGGTGGCCCGATCACGTCCGATCGGGGCTTGATCATGGTAGGGACGTTGCCCTACATTGCTTTCTTCAAGATGGCTATCCGAGTCCGAGCTCAAATTGCTTTGATGTTCTGGCCCAACCCCTGCCGGCAGCTTGGAGAAATATTTTCATCAACAAACAATGGCGGCGACCCAACGCGAATCATTATTTTTTTCAGAAAATTTTCGTTCTAAAGTAGTAAAAGTTAAAGTTAAAGAAGGTTCCCATATTACAATTGGGCAAATCCTGTTCCAATTTGAACCTGAAGAAACTGGTATTCGTGAGAATCAGAATGCGAACAATTCAGTTAGTAACGGTCCCAGTAAATTTGTTGTTCGCGCCACTTCAGCTGGGTTGTTGGAAAAGCTCTATATCAAAGAAGGGAATGTTATTGACCAAGGGTATTTATTTTTAAATTTGTTTTATTTGCCTTTTTTTCATTTATTTTCTCTTAGAGCACTCATTTTGGAATACAGCAGCTGCAGTCACCCAACTGTTATGAAAGAGATGTGTGCAGAATGTGGAGCAGATTTGCGCGAAACAGACCAAAGAAGTCAAACAGCTGCGGTGGCCATGGTTCATAACATTCCAGAACTTATGGTTAGCATGAAGGTAAGATTAACAGAAAATTGTAACAGTCATTGGTTTTCAATATTTTTGATTGTTTATATAGGAAGCCACTCAGTTGGGTAAAGCAGATGAAGAACGGCTTCTTCGAGACAGAAAACTTGTTTTACTAGTAGATTTGGATCAAACTCTGATTCACACCACCAATGATGAGATCCCTCCCAATATTGAGGTATAGGTGTCTTTGCTTGAATATTTCATGTTACCTAAATAGGGTTTCATTCCTATAGGATGTTTTTCACTTTCAACTACATGGACCTAGCTCACCTTGGTATCATACACGCCTAAGACCCTTCACAAAACAATTTCTCAGTAACATCAGTTCTCTCTATGAGCTTCACATCTGCACTTTTGGTTCCCGTACATATGCCCACATGATCGCAAACTTTCTTGATGAAGAGGGCCGGTACTTCTCCCATCGGATTTTATCTCGTGACGAGTGTTTCAGCGCGCATTCCAAAACGGCGAATCTCAAGTAGTGTCACAACTCATAAGCATTAAGAGATTTTATAATTTAAAACGAAACCCGTGCACATTAAATTTTTTAAATTTATTTCTAGAGCTTTGTTCCCATGTGGAGATCATATGGTTGTCATCATAGACGACAGGGAAGACGTCTGGAATTTTGCACCCAACTTGATTCATGTTCGTCCGTACCATTTTTTTCAACATACCGGAGATATCAACGCCCCACCAGGATTGGCAAAACAAGAAAAAGATGACAAAGAAGGTTTTGACTTTGCCTCCTTGAAAGTCAGGAGAAAATTCACCCGAGGCATCTACTCTCAAACCAGTAAACGGCTCTGCGTCTAAAAATGCTGAAGAAGAAAAAGAAAAACCACCAACCACTCCCGATGATTCGAACCTTGATGGTGGGTCTATTGAAGATGAGAATAAGTCTGATAATTGCGCTACCGAAATGCTAAACAGTTATGAAGAGACAAAGCTAAATAACGAAGTCCTAGTGACTACGGATAAGTTAACTGAAGACGCAAAAGAAACAACAGTGGAAGAAGCGTCAGAGAAGCAAAAAAACGGTACAGAGGACGCGAAAAAATCTATTTTGAATGAACCGGATAAAAAAATGCCAGACGAAAGTGGATAATCGGGGAAAAGAAAAGCAAGAAAGTGATAAAATCCATATCCGTGACACAGACGACTATCTCCTCCATCTACAAGACATATTGCGCACCATTCATCACGCATACTACGAGCTGTACGACGATAATAGAAAGAATGGAGAAGAAACAAAAACAGTACCTGACATGAAAATTGTCTTACCGTATGTCCGCCGTAAGGTTCTTGAAGATGTGCATATAGTTTTCAGTGGTGTTGTGCCCACAAACACCCCTTTGGAGAAAAGCAAACCATATTTAGTAGCAAAAAGTCTTGGAGCAATTATCATGGACAGAGTATCTGAAACTACTACTCACGTAATCGCAGCAAGGCTAGGAACTGCCAAAGTAATTCGCTTGATTGTGTTTATTCTACTTATTGTTATTAAAGTTGTATTTCTCAATAGCTGAACGAAGCCAAAAAATATAAGCACATTAATGTCGTGACCCCTGACTGGCTATGGTCGTGTGCTGAGAGATGGGAACGTGTAGAAGAACGTCTTTATCCCCTCAACTCTGAGTTGGCAAATGTTCGTCGGAAGCCTCCTGCTCACTGCACAAGTCCGGATGTTGCCTTTCAGTTAGCGATTGCCGCCAACGCCAAAGAAGAACAGGATGCTGCAGTTCCATATTACGACCGGGTCACAGGAAAAAGAGTTTTTCGTCAACCAAAGAAAGGCGACAAAGGAAAAACGTTGGCAACGTCTCGCAGTTCAAATGTACTTCACCTTTTATGCATATGTATTGTTATTTTCTTACAAATTGTTACATTTATTTCAAACTCAAAAGAGATTTAGCGAAACTGTTAACCCTCTGCTTTCACTGTCGACGGACGAAATTGCTGACATGGATCGTGAGGTCGAAGACATCTTGCAAGATATGGAAGGAGGTGAGACTGACGAAGAAGAAGAGCCTGTGGATTTCATTACCGAAGAGAACGATGATAAAACTGAAATCGTACCAGGTAACAGTCTTAAATGCTTCGTCTTGATAAAAATAATAATTCTAAACGTAATATTGTACATTGATATAATTCTTTAAAATAGACAAGGATGAGTCGCCTTCCCGAAAACGCAAGCTGGAAGTAGCAGATCACGATTTATTAATTGGTGGGGTGATTGATCAAGATAGTCCAGAAAATGATACACTCATGGTAAAATTTCGAAGAGGTGAAGATATTCCTGACCTTGACGTTGACGTCGATGATCCTAACGACGAAGATGACAACGAGCCAGAAATTGAAGATTTAGAAACAGAAGAAGAACCAGATGATTCAGAACTATGTTTAGCTGGTCAGGCTCTCGAGCGAGAGTTCTTAAGTGAAGAAGATTGAGTTTTAGTTCCCTTTCATCCTCTCAATAAAGTTCTAATTTGATCTCAGCCAAAGCAGAATGGTTGAAGACATGTACCTGATGAATTATTGCGTACTTGTTACACTACAATAATAAACATAAAAACACAACATGACTGTTTTATTATGTTAACTGGCATAAAGATGTTCACAGAACATTGGTGCAATGTTACACCTACTACACTGCATATGGCTCATCATGATCAAACATATGAAACTTTTTATAAGTTTCTTTATCAGAGAAATCTCTCTTTCCAGCCTGCCATCCCCTGTCCTGAGCCCTGAATAATCAATATGTGTTAATACAAAAAGTAATGTAATGTAATTGAGAAGTAAAGGTAACCTGTCATAGTCAAATCCAGATGGGTTTTTCCCAAACAGAACATTTTTTGCTTCAATTTCATCACTGTGAACACAACAGTTATTAATTTCTTTATAATTGAAAAAAAATAAGACATGAGGATAAAATAGCATACCGATACTTTCCTACAACAACTTTCTTTCCTGTTATTGGGTCAGTTATATCACCAAAGGAGTAAACAATCTGCAACAAATTAATTACGGTGTTGAGGCAGATGATTGTTTACATGATATATACAATGATTTTACCTTGTAAACTTGATGGGTAATGTGCTTTGTAAGCTTTTTAGGTAACTTGTCAATCAACACAACATCACCAGGTTTGCATGCATTGGTTGGATCATTTGCATAAACCGTCACATGTTTAGCAAAGTGCTACAAACATAAGTTAGCTTGAAAAGGAATTAAAAATATGTGAAAATAAATTGAAAAAACTTACCATATTTAAATTTTGGTCAAATTCTACTAGCTTTACTTTGAATTTCGCAGCGTTCTTCACGTCTGATGGCAAACAACGAGCAAGAACCGATGCAAGCTTACTAATTTGTACTGCAGCCATACCGGTACGAGGTTGGGTACGTATTCAGACTGGTACAAATACTGGATTTTTGCACACAGAATGGGCAAGAAAAACGGGAAAGGGAAGATCAAGGATTTAGGAACGTGATTATTGCGGGTGTAAGAGGTGGTAACAGGGTACTACATCAAAAGAAGCAAGACATGAGCCTCAAATGAACAGGAAAAAAAACAAGATGCAGACGATTTTTCGTTACCAGCAGTTAATCGTTTTTGGCCGGTAGATGTCTACGGCCGGCTAGTTTGATTTGCCGATAATTTGTGGGGCCTAAATAAAAGTCATGGATGACTTTTTTTACATGAAAAACCATCCATCACAACATTCTAACAAAGCCATTCAAGTCGTACTCGTTCGTTTACTAATAAATTGTTGTATCCCACCAATTTTGGTTGTTGTTCTTTTTCCCTCGCTAGATGGCTACCCCTGTTCCAGTTTCTTGTGTGCCGTCCCCGCCCTTGTGTCTTGACATCTGAGTTCAGTCGCTGTTCAGTTCTCATTTCATCATGCAGAGTGCGCAATAAAAGTGGTGAAAAGGCGATTTTTTATTCGTTCTATTTCATTTCGCAGCACGAAGCTGCAACAATATATTAAGAAATACTGTACTACTGCGTAGTAGTAGCGGCTGTATAGCAGCCGTGGTCTGCACCATTGGTCGAATAGCAGACAGCTCGACTTTGGATGGCTTTGTTGTATTTAGGGCTCGGCCCCGGTTCTCGAAAACCCGGTTTACCCGCGGTTCGTCGCCAAAAAAAGTCGCCCATGAGCGATCCGGGTAGTCTATTTGCCAAAGTGGGTAGGCTGGGCGGATTTGATGGGCAAACCGGGTATACCCACCGCCATCTTGGAAAATGGCGGCTTACAAAGCCCCAAGTTAAATTAAAAAGGAGGGTAGCAAAAAAAAATTTTTTGTGGCGGGAAATTCAAAGGGCGTCACTTGATTTCATGGAAAAACTCGGGTAATCGGGTAGGAAATCGGGGATAACCAGGTTTTGAACCCGGGTAATGGAAATGGTTTTCGAAATTGTGTTACCCACATGGTACCCAGGTAGGTAGTGGGCACAAAGTCTTAGGAACCGTTACCCACCGGATCCAATTTTTTTGCCGAGAAGACCTACCCATTCGCCCAAATACCTACCCATTGGACACGGGGCCGAGCCCTAGTTGTATTTGTATCTTGCGATGGATGACTTTGTTCTGCAAGGATTGTATCTAAAAAATAATATAAAAACCGGGAGGTAATAAAACACATTTTTTCTAGCCCCAATTCTATCTAGTTTATTTTTATTTAATTATTGTTTGTTAGTGGCTGTATAGAGCAGTAAAACATCCTACGTTGCACGTTCTCCACAAATGCGAAAATCTCATTTGTGTCCAAGTTGGTCTGCTGCGGCTGCAGCGTCTTATGGAGAAACCAACTTTTTCTGTTAAAAAACAAGTTTTCATAAATATTTAACGCAGATTTTACCCTTTCTTGTCCTAGTACAGGGTACCTTTTTTTTTTTTTTTTTTTTTTTTTTTTTTTTTTTTTTTGTTTTTTTTTTTAGCTTTGTTTGTGAATGGTTTGTTGTTCATCCCTTGTGCAGACGAATTTCTGGCAGCAAAAAAAATTCTTCGGCTAAAGGGAGAAATTACAAACAAAAATAAAATAAAAATAAAGTAGATAGAACTGGAGTAAAAAAAAATATGAAAAAAAAATCATTGCTTCTCCTTGTAACTAAAAGTCTAAAAATCGCAAAAACGTGACCATCCACTCGCCGTTATCCCATCTGTACAAAAACTCTAATTCGGGAGCGGTACTATGACAACCCACAAACCGTAAGAAACATATCTGAACTACCTCAAACCTGTGTTACATCTCTATTACAGCTAACGCCATCCATTGAGAGAAATATCATAAAAATTGGGTTAAGTGGTATTACTCATGAGCTCATCTAGACAGAATCCCTATCGGGAAATTTAGGGGGTAATTTGGCGTTCCATAGAGAACACGGGTTGTTTATTTTTAAAAATTTGGTTCAATGGCATACCGCACCGTACACATCATAGAAAATTCAAGAAACTCTAGAAGGACGATAATTCTAGAACAAAAACTGGAGTAACCTAGAGGTTCGCTTTGGTATTTACGTCATACACCGGAGTGAATAAAAAGCGTAGATCAAGTTGTCACCGGAGCATAGTCTACTAGCACACATTAAATGCAACTCGTTTGTTGGTGCAGCCTAATTTCGGGCTCTTGCCTTTAAGTGGATAGTGGAAACGACTTCTTGTTGATTATAGCCTACTGGTGACGTTAATGCGTAGTATATCCAACACATTTTATCTGTTTCGTCACGTAAACATGTTTATACAGCCGTACTTAAATGACGAGGCTAGCCATCATTAATACGAAATCTAACTCTAGCTATACCAGCATTCCGCTCATTGGATGGCTTCGCACTATTTCCCTCCAGTGGCAAACGCGGTAAGGCACATTGATAGTCAAACAGATTAACTCAATCAAATTAACTACAACTTTGGTAGGCTATATAGTAAAACCAAAAGTACATCTAATCAAGCTGGGTGTACCGTCTAAGAATCACGTTGGAGGACTGTTGCGTCCTCCCTTTAATAGCACCACGCAACGTTCTTTCGTGTTTCTTTTTTAGCACCGATATTAACAGAATAAATAGACAACGAGAGGGAAAAGATGAACTGAAGCCACAGGCTATAATTATGGGAAGTTGTAGAAGACAAGTTCAGAAAATCCCCAGCTTCTTTTTTTTTTTTTTTTACTATGTTTATAACTAAAGGCAATTTTCCTTATCATTTGCCTTGTTATTTTCCTTCCCCACTGTATATGGAAGTGTGATCGTTAATCTTTTTGTTTCTCTTTCTCTGTGCATGGCTATACTGCGGCACATTTATTGCTAGAGAACGAACGCACGATTGCTTAAATGGCCAGGGTATTTAGACGCTGCCAGTGGTATCAACAAGAGCGTACAGAGGAATGTGGCAGCAATATCAGTGAAGTTTCTTGATGGAGAAATCGTTAAGACGCTTGTGGCATTTCGGTCGTTGTTACAGTAATAATGAAACATCCTTCCAAGGATGACCATGCCTGACTCTAGGGGTAGCCTGGCACGCATTGCAGTTGTGGCCTACTCACAAATTCAATCTTAGAATTCATCTTCGTCTCGCCGTTGTTAGTATGTTTACTCATCCAAGGTAATTGAGATGCTGCCAGCTCTGACAGGCACTGACTAACATTTTTTTCTTTAGGTGCTCTTCCATAATTTCTATATCTATACACGTCAGCCTCACTACCGACTCTTGTCTGTGGTAAACACAGGGCCAATCAATAAAATATAAAATAAAAAAAAAACTAGTTGCACGACACACATCATCATTCGGAGCACCGGTGTACACATTAAGACTGATGGATGTGCCATCCAATCAGTGAAGAAATGATGCATCACATCATCGTCGCTCGTCGAATTTGTTTGTTTTTACCGTACGGCCAAATATTGCCAGCTCTGTTCTTGTCCACTTGACACCTCTCTTCATCCGTCATGTATACACGGAAGCAAACAGCCAGTAGGCTCGTCATTTTCATTTGAACTAGAGATCCTTATCGATCACCACAAACCACATGAAAAGCATAGAGCTACTGTAGCCTTATTCCCGTGATCTAAACAAGACAAAACTCGGCCTTCCCAACAGCAAAAAAAAAGGATTTTATTTATTTATTTTTTAATGTCTTGCTATGCTTTCGTTCGTCTCGCCACTCGGACTGCACAACAAGGGACTTTCATTCCGTTCGCTAAAAGGTTATCAACACAAAAGCCAGATCTGGAATGCGGGTCTATAGTCCGAAGGCCTTCTATTTCTTTCGATTGTACGTGTCGATTGTGGTTTAAATAATAGGCGGCTTTTTGGCTGCGCTACGCACTCTTTTACTATTCATGTTTCGCCAAAATTTTCCTATTGTAGATAATATATTCTGATATACAGCCCCTCCGTCTCCTTTTAAAGATTTTTTTTGTTGAAAACTCCATTTACTGCAGAGTAGTATAGGAAAAGAAGAGATGATGGTGGTCATTTCTTAAGTACTTTGACCTGACCTGAAAGGTCCGCAGGTGTTGTTCTCATAGGCCTTATGATTCAAAATATTTGGGGCTAGATAGCCTGCAGCGTTATCCACCTTTTTTTCTCTCTTTTTTTTTTTTTTGCTTTCATTAATTTTTTGTTGTTGTATATGCGTTTATATACGGACAGCTCGGCGGGGGAGGCGTTTGCTTACTACCGAGACTTCGCCGAGACTTCACCGGAACCAAGCCAGACCGCCACGCACAGGTATATAATGTCTGGTATAATAAATCAGTTGTCAATTCTATTTCGGATTCGAGCCTATTTCATGTCTTACATATGATTGGTTTAAATTATGCGCTCCACGAATTTTGTGTGTGTGTGTGTGTGTGGAAAATGCCAGAATATTTCCAATAACTGACGGGGTTTGTTACGAGGGGCCGAAAAATTCTCGAATGACTTGCAAATGATTCCGTGCCTAACTCACATCTATACAGTCTGCAGTTGATATATACGAGCTAAACACGGGAATAGCCGTCAACAACGTGGTCGCTTTAGCTGACAAGAATCTTCCTGATGACTCAGGCCAACTTTACGTAACAAGACGTAGACGAAGGTGCGCAATAGTGCGCAACGCGCCAAGTGGTAATCACTAGTTTTACGTTTATTCTTCGAGCTCCTTCGGCTTTATAGTGTGCGCGTCCTCCGCTTATACAACGAGAATACTAACAGGGTTAGGATAACAATGAATGACTCGTTAGTGACGGACGCATGATTATAGACACGAAGGGAGCTTCGAGAGGGTCGTTTACGTTTCGATGGTGTGTGGACATGGCTGCAATTCTAAAAAATGTCTATTCACCCTGCCATCAATGACTGCAAGCGTGGACGAGACCTCATTTGAGAAAAGAGTTTTTCATTTTTTTATTTTTGTATTTTTTGTATTGCTGTTTCCTGTTCTGTTAGACAACATGTATATACCCTGAGTTGAGTTGTCATCATGATTTACTTCGTTTCACTCGTTTCCTACATATATATTTTTTTGTCCAATAAAATATGAAATGAAATTTTACGAACTATACTCAAAGCAACATACCCCAATGGATACCTGCGCTGAGCCATTATAAGAAAAACTGGAGAGGCGATCTTTGAATACTTTTCTTTTTTGTAGTTCCCCCACCGGCAGACGTTCCTTTAACTGAGCCTCGAGCTTTAGCAGCCCGGAGCTTATTGGGAATCTTATCAAAACAACTGGGGTCCTTCTATTTAAGAGAAGCCACACCAAAAGTTACCTGTGATCATCATCAGATTATCCATCAAAAAGATTGCCTAGCCCTCTAACAACGTTACGGTGTTACATCGATACAAATGATCGTCGGTATGTTCGGCATTAATTATTTTCTTATCCCAATCAATAGAAGTGGGAATATACATAGACAACCGCCATCAGCTACTTCAACTCTCACGCTTTTCACTCTAAAATGCGGAGAATATTGACTACCGCACCCTATTCACCTTCGGGACTGATTGAACGTTCATTTGTCAGAAAAATGGGGATCTTGATTTTACAAACGAGACATTTATTTCCCTATACATATATACCAGCAATTCTATCGACATTTCCGGCCCTTCTTCTTCAAATCTAAAATAAAACCTAACCTAATTGAGACAGTTCGTTATGAACAGACGCCTTCTCTATCTAATCTCAGAACTGTTTAGTAAAAGAGTGAGCGTAATTGGTTTTCTTATCTTTTTGAGTTTCAACGTACTTAAGCGTATGATTGATCTTTTTGAGACGCAGCTTTTTTTTTTTCATATTCGAAGAAATGCTTATATGTACGGTTATACATGCCTGAAAAACAAAAAACCAACATTTGATGACTCTTCAAATAAAATCGTCTCCGATAATAATCGCTCTTTATAGTATAGTTTCACGGTAAACGCTCCACTTGTACCTATTGCTTCATGGCGTGCCATCCGACTGCGTGTTTACGTTTAAGCTCGGCCCTGCGTTTATTCTCGCCGAGTTTTCGACCGCCTGATAGAGAGACATTTGCTGGAACACCAACTGAACCATTGGTCACTATAAAGCCGGTCTGGAGCAGACAATGTTTTCCCCCCTCTACACAGCACAAAAATAAAAACCTTTATACAGCAACAACAACAAAATAAAACGCGTACAGGCCAAATAACAAGAATAAGCTTTCGAAAGGGTATAAGAGGGAGCCCTGAATTGTTTACTCCGAACGATGCGTGTGTGGATATACTATCGCTCGGCACTGGCCATAACAACTCTCATTTGGAGTTTGTACCGCTTTGTCCTTCTCCTCTTCTCATCCCCACCTTCTCCACACACACACACACACACATACACACTCAAAGTAGTTTGCTCTTTATACCATTGCGTGGGAAGCCTATATGCATACTACGTACATCAGTACATATAGAAAACTGAACAGAAATATTTCGGGGTGTTGAGGGCTTATTATTTTCTCATTCTAATATCGTCGAAATGAATAGCTGACAATAACGTGTCGTAGGTTGATGTAGGTGGCCCGATAGACTCTGGCCTACAGCCGTCGCCCCTTTACGTTTGCTTGTCAGCGAATCCCCCCCTTTTGAACTGGGAGCTACCAGCGTGAACAGTTCAGTAGCAGACGCACCATCGTCCGAGTCAGTCGTATTGCTCCGCGGACCCGCGCTATACCATCTCGTTCTATATAGCCGAAACATTTGAAGTTGTTTCTATTTTTATTTTTATTTATATTTATTTTTGCATCCATCCAAAAAAAGTTGTGGTGAAGGTGAAAATACACTCGCAGAAATCGCAGACGAAAGAGAAAACTCGTTCGTACTTTCATTTCGTCAATGAACCAGTTGTATTATAGTGTACCGACATGATAACAGTGCTCACGTTATTGTGATCTTTCGTGCACACCTTTTTTTTGTTTTGTTTTTTTTCGGAATTTTATCGTCACACTTCAATATTCTAGGCTGCATCTCAACGACTTCAGGTGAGTGGTCAACTCTGTCAAATCGGATTTTTCCAATCGTTTTATGCGGGTAACGCGCATAATAGAAGGGAAGTGCAATTCAAAAGAAATAAAGAAGAGGATCCATCATCTGGTATACGTTATCAGTATAGGTAGACTAGTATGTCGTGTTTTGAGGAACGTGTCTGTTGATGTATCCACCGAATCCATCACAAGTCATAACGTTTGTTACAAACACCCACGGCAGCGGGAGCTTTATAGTGAGCATCTCGTAACTTAGGCTACCTCAGGTGATAATTGGTTTATCGGGATGTGAATAACCTTGCATCGGGTGAGGAAAAAAATACGTTAGACGTACAGTAGTATATATTTAACATGTCTCTCCCTTGGCCCCCTCTGCCAAGAGGTGCACCGAACCAAAAAAACTAGTTAGGCACCTTTCTTATTTTTCTTACAGTAGGTAATAGTTAGAATTGAGTTGGACGCTGCAAGCTGACGCCCAGAAGGCTGTGAAGTGGTCTATGTTGTGTGTTTCCTTCATCTCAGAAAGAATATACGCATCGCCCTAACGGTTGCAACGAGAGACTTTTCCCTTATCTCTCACACGCACTTTCCCTTCCAAGTTTTCGTAATTTTTCTTGCGGATCTCTTACTCGAGGCAGTTCAACTGAAAATTTGACTCGGAACAATTGCAGTCGACCGGTTGATAATTACGCAACCATGTCTCGTATGTATTTTTTTTTCTCCTTTAAAGCAAGCACTAAGAGACTTCCAAGACGAATTATAAGACAGTATAATCATTCGTTCTTTTAATCTTCTACTCGTTCAAGTGTTGACAATGAGCTGACAAAGTTTACTTTTAATGATCTCTTATGTCAAAGCTATACGCTTTGCGATTTACCAAGGAGAACATGAAGGCAGAGAAAGTGGCTACATTATACGGCTCTAATGTAAACACATCCATGCGAACACGAGAATCTTTTGTCATTAAATCTCAGTTTCGCAATGATGAAGTTTCGCCGTATAGTGTATTAGTTTTAGGTCTCAAAGAAAATGGCTGCCACAAGCACAGTTGTGGATGGAGCTTTTCGCACGAAGATTTTGGCAAGCGTCACTGTTGATTAACTGTCCAGGAAAAGTAGTATGGGAACTTTAAACCGCATAATAGCCTCTTGCCAAACTCCCAATCAATTGCCAACATTAGTGAATAAACTTTGATGAGGTGTTTCCTTTTTTTTTTTTTCAATTGCTATTCTTTCGACCAATTGTACCACACATTATAGCACCGTAATTGTGGGCCTCTTGTGGACACAGATCCTTTTAACACTACAGCCCAATGCGTAGATTTCCTTGTTTTTGCGAGGAGCGTGATAACAGTTGACGCGCGCGCATTCGTTCGTGCTGTCTATAAGACAATCGATGAGGAAAGACTCGATGTCCTTCAGCGGTTTCAAGTCGACACGACGAGAAAAAACCGTCAACATTGTAACAGAGAGATCCTGCCAGATCGAATGACAAGCAAAGAACTATATATCCCGAAGGGTCTGGCAGCTGCTGCCAAACCTACTACAAAATCACGTCAAAAAATCCAGATGTCTCAATATACTCGTATAGATTTTCGGCCAAAATCATCGTAAAAAAAAAAGACCCGAATATAGGAAGATGCGTGTTACAGTAGACTATACATATATGCTTGTAAATCTCGGAATAGCCAATCAAGAATTCTATGGAGCCCGTCTTCCTCTATTGCCTCTCAAATTTGAGCTTGCATCGCATCTCGGCACGAGATGGCTTCTATAGCTTCTGTATTTTTCGTTGCAAATTATTCTTATATATTCAGATACATTTGCTCGTCTATCGAGAATCTAAATTTCAGCGAATACTTATAACCTTGTGTATTGCATACACATGGAATTTCAAAAATTAATTGTCAATCGGATGATTTTATTATCAAAAAATAGTTTCTTGTGAATCGACGTACTCTGCGCTGTTGCTAATTTCGAAGGCAGAAAAACGGCATTTCCAAAGAAACAATATGAATGCATTTTAATTATAGAATGAAAGAAGTCATTCAACGAACTGACAGCGGATGAAAAATTCCGACTACTTTTAAGAGAATTTAGCCCACGTCAGAATTCTACTGGATGTCGTATGCGATGAATTTGCGCGTGCGGATAAACTTGAGAGTCAGAACAGCGTCGTTGAGAGTAGTACAAGCGCAATTTTTAAAATGTTTCTTTTAAAGATGAGCTGTCAAGCTGCAACGGCAAGGCTCAAACATCAAAAATGAAGAAACGTATAAGAAATAGAGAGGAAACATGGCGTGCAGAAGTGAAGACTGACGCACAACGGGAACCAAGTAACGCTTTTAAAACTTAAATATATTAAAATCCGATCCTCGTGCTGGAAACCAAGAGAATATTTTCTACTCTCACAGAGTAAAAAAAAAAAAAAAGGACTAAAAAAAAAAAGATTAAAAAAATAAAAAACAAAGTCAAATGGAGAGGGAGAATTCTGTCGCTACCACAACACATGTGCCCGTTGAGCAAGCCACGTGTTCCACAGCTCTGTGTTCTTTCCCTCTATTTATGACGAGGCCCAGACTTTGTTGTTCTTTAAAAAAAATAAAAAAACGAAAAGAAAATATCGGGAATCAAAATAGAGCACCGGGGTTCCCTCCCACACAGCATATGCACGTATCGTTGTTATTGGAGATTCACTACAGATGGTGTTTTTTTTAAAGCTTTATTATTCAAACCTACAGTAACGGAAAACGTAGGGGTGTTAATATACAAAAGAATCGACCTTTTTTTTTTTCATAGACGAGCATTAAAAAAAATGAAAGAAAAAAATTACGCACAATGGTCAAGTGTTGAGAGGGTGACAGTCTAGTGGCACAATGAAATGGGACAATCCCAATGTAACACCTACTCTCCCTCCCCCCGACCTTTAAAAAAAATGGCATAAAAAATCCATTCAACAATTCATTCTGTTACATATGAAGGGGAAAAAAAAATAGAGTCCAGGACATTTCAACGGTGTGAGCCATTATCACCTTTTCATGAAAGGCAAAACAAGGGTGGCGATAACGACGATGTAATGAGGCTTTACGTTTGACTTTCTTCTATGGGCGAGCAGATGGCTCAATTTATGAAGATGTGGAAGGACGGGATGAATGGCGTCAATATGCACATCCTGCGACCAACTAAATATAAGAAGAACTCGTCAATAATAATAACAATCATCCGTATTTACATAATATTTCCAAAATGTACGCAGACTCTTGTTAGGGCGCTTTGAAAAATCCAATGGAAAAAGTGGTAGAACTCCTTTTTGCCTTCCTGAACGCATAAATAGAAAAAAGAAATAGGAAATCAATAGAAATGGGGAAAGAGAAGAAGAAAAATCATAACGAGAAAAGGAGAAGAGAGAAAAAAAAGGTGGGGGGGGGGGAAGATTGGAGTAATTTTGTTATGCGACCAGTCTCGGAACGCAACAGACCGGAAAAAAAAAGCACGGCCAGCGGTTTTTGTTATTCTCATTTCGAGCTCTGACATCTTCAATTGCCCTTCTTTTGACGCATCTCCACTGCCTCGGAAGAAAGAAAAAAAAAAAACATTTGATCAATCATTTTCTTTTTTACGTTTGCCTACATTCTCGTCTTGCCGTCTCTCCGACAATCAAGAAATGTCACGGGCGCAATGTTTCTCTTTACGTCTTCATTTTTGTTGTTGTTTTTTTTTTAATTTGAAACAAAGAAAGAAGAAAAACACCTGACCTCTGTGCTTTTAAAATTGAGACAGCAACATGACGAAACACTAGTGCCAGATGCCTAGCACAAACAAACCAATCATCCGCGGCAGGTAGTTGGTTCTTTTGAAAAAAAAAAGCAGCTTGTAATTACGTGTGCTCTCGGATGGATAGATTTTTGTTCAAATGAAGAACTATATACCTTTGCTTGAGTAAATTTTTTTCAAAAAATATTTTGTGTTTGCAAACACGATGGAATCAACCATTGGCCGCAGAAACACAGGAAAGCGATGGGTATACAATCACCGGGTGTGTGAGGTTAATTGCTGGAATATATAGCGGTTGAATACGTTACGTTGTGCACATGCACATTTGCGTGATGTACCGCAAAAAAAAAAATAAAACAAAAAATAAATTGCGTTATTACCTTGTATATCCCGTGCCGGCGTTATCTATTTGGGAAAGAAAAAAAAAACCGTTGGTTTCCCAAGGGCTTTGCATGTTCGTAGGGGAATACTTTTGGTTTTATCTAACATAAGTGAATTTTAGCAGAGGTAATTCCCAAAAAAAGAAAAGAATAATAAATAAAAAAAAACAAAAATTTACCTTTATCTAAGGTGACGTGTAGGGAGAGAAATAAAAGGGTGTATAGAGCTGTAGACCCTTTTCCCTATAAATAAGTTTATCAAATATGCCCCTTTTTTTTAAATCTGTTGTTTTTGTTTCAAACTTGGTCGAGTATAGCGCCGGAAACTTTCGTTGCGGATACACGTAGGACTACACTCAACTTGTTAAAATGTAACATCCTCGCCCGAACGTATAAGAGAAAGGCAAACAACAACAACATATATTGGCGGAAGTCGACAATAGCCAAACATCAAAGACAGTATCGATTTTAATTGTGAAATAAAAAAAAAAACGAT
Source organism: Daphnia magna (assembly GCF_020631705.1). NCBI lineage: Eukaryota > Metazoa > Arthropoda > Branchiopoda > Diplostraca > Daphniidae > Daphnia > Daphnia magna. The sequence goes on from NC_059182.1 coordinate 6,761,870, forward strand.
GAAACAAATCATCATCCGCTTCAACAAACTGTTCAGTTTTTTTTTATAACGAAAAACGATACCAAATATTTGTGTATACAACAATTGGTCAGCTCTCTTAAATTACGGAACTCTTTCCATCAGATGATATCAAGTATTTTTTTATTATTATTATTAAAAGGAAAAGTCCAATTGATTCACTTCGGTAGCCGAACGTCGGCAACGAAGGCTGACGTTGATGGAGCTACAGTGAACAACTATGTATCGAATTCACGGAAGAGGGATAAGAGGCTAATGTATTGCGGGAAAAATATTAGCTCATCATCATCTTTCTTTTCTTTATCTCTTTATCGGGTAATCCCGCTTTTCTACCAACGCCCCTTTTTTTTCACTTGCTCCCAAGGAACCCCCCCACAACGTTAAAATAGAGAAACTGATGTGACACAGTGGATCTACACGAAATCTCTCGTTAACGACCAAGACTATAGCACAGACTTTTACGACGCACTCACGTATGTAGATTATGCACGCCAGTGACATTAACAGCACACAACGTCTAGTTCGATAATAGCGCGTGATTATATATGGCAATATTTATTTCATTTTTCGGATTGCCCGTTAAAAATAGGAGACAGGCTTGCAAGGCTTCTCGTCTTAATGGACCCAACATTGAAAATTCACGGGCTGACAATCGGCAAAGTCAGTTAGCATCGTTGGTCCCTTCATTCTCATTTTCGTTATTTTGTTGTCGCTAACGAAATTGTAATCGTATTCCTCTATTCCTCTTATATACATTAGAACCCGTCTCACTCAGCCAGTTCATCAAGCCATCAGTTCGTGCGCGGATGCCGTGTCGGATTTCGTTTCCAACTCAACTCCCCTACTCTTCCTATTATTATTTGATTTTTTCTTTTGCTTTTCTCTATTCGGAAATCACCGAGTCCTCCCTTCTTCATTTTCCACGCTTTTGCCCATCCTGTGCTTTACAGTATATAACGTTTGCGTGTGCTGCGCGGCGTAAAAGAATACTTTTTACCACAAACTAGGTCTACAAGGGCTTCTTCTTTTCTTCCTTAAATGCCTCTCGTTAAGAAGGAACTAGTCCATTAAGACTACGATTCCTTCAATTTTCAAAGACTTGACGGACGAGAGGACCATTGCCGACCGTTGCAGTCAGCAGAATTTCGAATAGGGCGCGCAAGTTTCATTTATCGACTTTGGGAACAAGGCCGGCTATTGTTGATCTTACTTTTTGCTATACCCAAACTTGCGTAATGGTCCTCTCGGAAAGCTGAACGACTTCTATTGAGTCTCTTCTTTAACCGATGCTTTCTCGTGCGAGAGAGCATTTAGTTGGCCATCCAACATCATTATCATGAGTTGAGCCTGCAGAACTTAGGCAGCAGATGGAATGCTTATACTTTTATGGATGTCAACTTTGGGATGACATTCATTTCTTTCAGTCGAATGCTCCTCGCATCGCCACATCTGCAGCAACGGTGGATGTTGTATAGGCCACGTGCCAAATTCTTGTCCCTATCGATCCTGCTTTTATGTGTATCTATATATACTATTTCGGAATCATTCGCTTCCATCGAAATATGAGGCGCTATAGCGACCGATTGCTCGAAATATTCAGCAAGTCACGATCCATTATTGCTGTGTGAGCTGAAGCGAAAATAAAATCATTTAGTCCCAAAATAAAAATAAAAAATTTTTAGTGAACGAACGTCCCATTTTTGCCTATGTATATAGACCTATATAGCATCAAGTAACACACGCGTTATCCTAAGATTATTTGAAGGGGGGAGGCTCCTGGAATTTTCATTGCAAAGTCTCTGCATGACTAAAGGCGACCCGGGGTTGATGTTTGGGGAAGAAAAGGCCGACAAAAGATGCGGCTTTATTCTCAGCAGCCTATGCCTTATTCTGTAATAATAGGAACACAAGAAAGAAAGAAAAGGGATGAATGTCCGTCAATTGAGAAGCTTCGTATAATTTTGTTTGATAAATACAAGGAACATTAGAGAGGCGAACTAAGCAAAATTCAGTAATATCTATCCTAAAACAAACTCGTGTTTTTCATTTGGATTTGATACTCCATCTTTATTTTTTTTTAAATCATGACACGAAGAAAATGAGACTCTTGTATAGTACTGGATACCATCATCAGTAATAACGCCCTCCTGTGGTTTAAACTCATTTATTTTTGTTTGTTCTGTTTCGGCGGTTTGTTCACCATTTTTTTTGTTTTCTTCCTCCCTTGAATTTTCACTTCACGCTTATTAAAAGTCTATTATTCATCAGCTCAGGCCGGCAATATATGTACATGGCAAAGCCGACAAAAAGCGCGATAGATCAAACAAACAATTCGTTCCTGCTATTTCTCTTTTACGGCCATTTGCATTTGGAGAGATAGGCTACATATATTGCTGATTGATTGGTACAATTTTCTTAAAGAAAAGAGTGTGATTGATTCCTATAACCACCATCACCTGAAGGAGATGATAGAAAGAAAAAAGAAATGGCGGAATGGGGGATGTAGTCTACTTTGCTCCTCTTCATCCTTTGCTTTTCTTGCAAATAGATTTTTTCTTTCTTTCGTGATCTGAATCTAACAGTTCCGAAATCTGATTTCTTCTTTCCGTAAGCGAAAAGTGCTCTTTGAATTGTTTGCTACGCAGTATAGTGAAACACAAAGCGAGAAAGAAAGGGGTAAAAAAATATTTAAAAAATAAAATAAATAAAAAGATGGGGATAAGGATCAAACCGATAGGGGGCCAGCAGGCCAGCATGTATAAGCTCAATGCAAGAAAACAACATGAAAGCCACGTGTTTTCGTTTATTCCCCCTTTTTTTTTTTAAAGTCTCCTTTCCTATTTGATCTATCAAAATATTATTCAGTCCCAATGTCTGCTGTTGCCTGCATAAAAGGGAAATGGTAATTCCTTCTAGATTTCACCTTTTGTATAGGTAGAAGTTTTGAGGCCACTGCTATATGTAGGGGGATTGTGACAGGACTTAGCTTGAAAACCTGCGTATAGAGAAGCTTGTAGATCTAGTACACAATCCATCTCCATATGATAAAATATTCACTGGAATTTTGTTTCTTTTTTATTCAAATTTATTTCTTCTTCTTTCGTAATGGTTAAATTCGAAAGGAAATTGCGTGCCTGCTGCTGACAGGCAGTATGTCAAGAATTAGAAGAGAACTAAAAACAAAAAAGAAAACAAAAAACGTACGCACGCAAGCTGAATGCTGCGTGTCACGTGCCCAACAAAACAAGAAAAGCCTCAAGTCAATTGATTCTTGATGCGCAACGATTGGGTTATACGACCCAGGCCTGTAAGACTAAAGGACATCTACTGTTGTCATCAATTTTTCAAGTTTCAAATCGAAAGCTTTCCCTAAACTTGCCTTAAGAACAATGGGAAACATTAAAACTGACCTCGATATTGACAAAGTTTTATTATCTTGATAACATGGCAGCAACGTGTGACCTGAAATGCTCATAAACACTGTTTCCAATGGGGGAAAGTGAGTGTTGGTGAAGAAGCTAATCTATTTCGATTTTTTGGAGCGAAATTAAAAAACCCAAAATCACTTCATTCGACCGAGTTGATCACATTTCGATTTACACAGACAAAAGAAAAGAAAAATTCAATCTGAACAAGAAAATATGATGCTGTTATTCATGTTCAACAGCCTGTTATTATACACTATAGTCGGCTCACACCAAGTGGGCGTCATATAGAGCCAAAAGCCAAAAGAAAAGATTTCAGAGTTCCATACAAATCAAACATGACGGATGTTTCCGCCGCTGCCCCCTCGTCCGATAGATCCAGTATGGAAGCTGCTGGAGGGGAGAAAAAAAAAAAGAAATATACTAAATTCGATGTGGCTCGCGACGACCTTAGGGTGTTGGTCGATCCCGATCGGCTGCCGTCGACATTTGCTGCCTACTGCCATTCGGTGACGGAGGCAGACCATCAGGCCCATGAAAAGCACAAAGGTCGACAGCTGATTCCTCATCGTCCCTCCTCACTCCAAATGGCTGCAAAGCGTGCAACAGCTCTTTGCGCCGGCTATCTGACTGGCTCGTCCCAGTACCTCATAGGCCTATAGTCTACACGCGTTAATGTTAGAAAAACCCCTTTTTATTTCAAAAACGTGAACTCCTTTTCTTTCTTTTTTTTGTTGTTGTGTGGCACACATATCTCTTTCTTAATATCTTTACTCTGCTCCCCAACCATCTTCCAGTAGGCACTATATACCACCCTGCGTTAATGTGTTGCCTTTACGGCAAGGCACTTAGCCTCCTGCTGTGTCTATATAGTCTACGAGCAATTTTTGAATTCGGAGCTACTGTGCTGTGCGTCTACACGACCTCCGAGAGACAAAGATCATCTGTTGAGGCTATGTCACAAAGTTTTGAGACTCGACTCCCTGCTACGTAACCCGTGTGTGTGTGTTGTGTGTCTATTGTGCACTACATATGCACATGGGGGGTCTCTCAAAAGCCCCCATCGAGCTATATACGAAGACTTCCGGCATTTTCATTTCGTTAACTTATTTGGACAGAATAGGCACTTGGGCCTCGTGAAGAACGAGTTCCGCTCTTCTCTTTTCCAAAAACAAAGTCATCCGCTTTGGAGAGATGAAACTTGCTGATTACACATTCAAATAGGTTCTTTGTTTGGTTTTCCTTTTTGTTTTGTGTGTTTTTGTTTTTGTTTTTTTTATTCAGCATGTCCGCGTCGGGTAGAACGACTAGACCGAGTCGTCGAAAGTTTTTAGCTTTTCCGAGACGTCCAAAAGCACGTTCCTTGTATTGTTATTATTCCAACTTGCGCTAGGGAAATGAACGGAATTTCACTGCAATCGACAGTCGGGGGTCTCTACCATCTTTTTTTTATTTTATTTTTTATTTTATTTTATTTCATTTTTTTCTGCCAACGACTCGGAATCATCAGCAGGGCATGTCGATTTCCAGGACACGCAGCTTGGCGACTTGTCGCTGGTCCGGAAACTACTGCATTAGCTAGTTGGTATATATACACGTACATAGTTTGCATTGATCCATTTCCCTTTCTTGCAGTGGAATTAATGATAATGGAATCTTTTGTTATGTCACGTTGGAATAATCCAATGCGATCCCCTAATTGAGCTCTTTCGCTTTGCACCCCTCCCATGTTGGGAGGTCTCTTGTTTCGACGAAAAATTGACTGCAAAAACTACACACAAGGGCATTGTCATCCGTTGCCATGATCCAAGGCTCACGTCCCAAACAATCGAGCTATCCCATTTGATTTGATTTTTTTTTTTTCAAAACAGACAATGAAATCTACATTTATAGACGAAGAAGATGATGAATATAATAAACACTCACCCTCCGCATATATGAGGGCTCCTTTTACATCATAGTTTTTGAAACCCAATCCATTTTTTTTTTTAGTTTTTTATATACTCATTCTTTAAAAAATAAAACAACTCGGCTTTAAAAGGAAAGAGGATAAGCTCGCATTCGTCACGAAAACATGAAACCGAGTCAAGGCGAAAGGCGGAACGCCATTAGCAGGAAGCTACGGCTGCGACCGAATGTATAGGGACAGACAACGTACAGCCTACTAAATATACTCAAGCCGAGCAGTTTTGCTTGAAGAAACAGTTGCAATGAGGTAGCATTGCGAGTCGAACGGATCGTGCAGTTGTTGCAGTACTTTGTAAAACGAGGCTCTACACCATAAAAAGCGATGCGTATAACGCAGTCAAGTACAAAAGGGAAAGAGCAGCACAGCACGCGCGCCGTCAGTCAAAAACGCATTAACTAGATATATAGAGCTGTGTGGTATCAAAACCTTTTAAAAGACAAGACAAATGTTAACAGCAGCGTCCATTAATTATATACATTTTTTTTTTCACGGACAAAATGACCTCACTGATGGAATCTTTCGCTGTTTCCACACGCATGTGACCGCAATATCTCTCGCGCCCTCGTATTATGGCGTAATTCATTCGGAATGCAGAGTAGGCTATATAGTCGATGGCAGGAAAAGATGACATAGCTGTATGGCATGCAGGGTGTTTTTTTTATATTTTTTTTTTATTCATCCGTGGACGGAAAGGGGGGGAGGAGAAGGCGGATTCCGGTATGTGACAGCATGAAACGGAAGCGGATTGACGACAACCTTCCATACGTCCAGTAAACATAGTCATATTTATCGCACTGTGACTCTTTTGTCAGTGTGTGTGTCTGAGTATACTACGTCTATGTGGTTAGATTTTGTTTGTTAACGTAATTTATTTCCATCTTTTGAGCGCGTTTCTACCTGCATCCCGGTGCACGAATGCGTTTAACAACAAAACAAAACACGGGGAAAAAAAAAAAAGATGGGTGGATACATGAGTTGGAAGTATTTTACTGCCCACACACACACACACACACATACACACAGAGTTGTATAGACTTATACAACTCCGCGCCTAAATACAAAAAGAAAATGCGGTGGCTGAAAATACCCCGGCCGCCATTCCGGATTTTTTTTTCCCCGAGTGCGTTTGTCTATTCAAATTCTTTTCGATATATTACAAGCATCCGGTGTGTCATATTATATTGTTCGTGGACGGCAACGCCGTCTAGATGGCCTCCTTTCTTCTTCTTTCAAATACTATATAAATATACTATACGTGTGCTGCTGTATTTATAATATAGAAAAGAGTGGGTAAGGGGAGGGTGTTGGTCAACCGAGTGTGAAGAAACAGCAAGCCCATCACCTGCTGCAGTTCTGTAGTGAATCGTGTCCTTTTGTGCAGGATCGAATGGTATCTATATTCGACTAAATGGAACAACTCGAGCGTGAGTTTAAAGTGTTATCGAGTGCAAAACGCGAAGGGCATACCACATTTTTATCAGCATTTTTTCTTTTTTTTTAAGGATTGATTTGCGCGTTCTCTACTCATTTTCTTGTAAGTGTTTAATTGTCAGTTTGATTAACGTTAATAAACAAAGGAGTTTCATTTACGCAATTATTCATTTGACTTATAATTTGTCACGTACAAGTTAATCAATTAGAAGCGTGGATTACAATGTCGTATAAAAGAAATGGGTCCAAAAAACAAAGTCAAGTCTAGTGATTTTTTCCCCCTTCCTTTTTATGATTATGTCGGTTCACCACTGCGAAACGAATCGATCGAATAATACGTTTCGTGGAACCACACACACACACACAAAAAACACCGAATCCCAATAAGAAATCATCGAATCGTTAGCTGTCGTCGACTTTCAGTCACCCAATCTATTCTAACCGCCGCTTTATACTCCCCATCACGACAATCGTTTCCGTTATTCTTATTTATTTGTTTATTTATTATTATTTTTTTATCCACCAACCGCGTCCGTGTGTGCATAGGGAAATCGTTCGCCAATTTTTATCCGTCTGGCTGTGACAAGAGGATAGGCAATAATAAAAAAATCATAGAACGGCCAATGATAGACGGTAAAAAAAAACGAGAGAGAGATGAATATAACGCGTGACAGATTCATCTGCATGCGAACATCTGCGGCAGAGTGGCGTTTTCGATAAAGAGGGGGGGGGATTCTTTGGCGCGTGAGAAAAGTCATTGACACGTGACTGCCATGGCTTGTGCCACTAGCCAAGGGAAAAAAATAGACGAGAAGCATTTGATGATTGGCAGCACGGCTTTCACACTGGCCCGTTGTTGACTGACGGAGCAGAACCGGATCCTTTTTTTCTTTTTGTTTTGAGTCCCAAACGTATACGTATATGGTGACCATCAACTATTAGAGCTTAGAGAACGGCACGCTGCCGGTACGTGACCCTATCTGCCGTAGGTTATATAGTACCTATCGAAAGGCCAACGTCCACTCAAGCGCTAATGCCTCATCAATGTGTAGACGAACTGAGAGAGAGAAAGAGGGCGCACGTTAATGGTGTATTTATACCTCTTGTTTAGTATTAGGTTGCACCAAACTGCCTGCGCCATTGAGACCAAGGTATAAACGATAATAAGCAAAAGAGAGAAGAATAAAAAAAAAAAACCAAAAAAAAAGGAGGTAAATAAAATGAAAAATTGTAAAACAAGTTGCGCAGTTTTTGGGATGCCCTACACCACGTCGGGATTAAAAAAAAATCTAGATCATTTATTATGTATAGCATTTTTGATTTAGTCTTTATAGTAGGCAGGCTTTCGAGGCTCTTCTATAATGCGGATGATGACAAAAAACACGATGCAATATTCGGCACCATAATCAAGGCTTCCGCGCCGTATTGTGTTTAATGCATTTGGTTGTCGGCTGCACTGCGTTGCAATAAAAATCGCGTGTCTAAGTTTAAATAAGGTTTGCGTATCGGCAAGGTGCCAGACAGATGGTTCCCTGAAAAAAAAAACATTTATTTCTTATCGCTAAATCCGTTTTCTTTGTTTAATTTACTCTGCCTAAAGTGCATTCGCTTGCAGCCTGAAGCGTAAATATTAATATTGAAATTGCATTCATTACTGTACACGGTGGGAGAACCTTTACTTAAATAAGATTGGACTATCCGTACTAAATCCCCTCCTTCCCCCAAAAAAAAAAAAAAACGTGGATGTCGCGTTTGACTAAGATTGCGATATTCAGTCGGGTCGATTTGCTAAAAGCTTATACTTCTTTTCGCACCGTGAAGCGTTTAGAATTGGCTGAAAAGTTAGCGGAGAGGTGGGGGGGGGTTTAGAATGAAAAGAGATGTTGTTTTGGGTCTCATTATCGCGGGCGCCAGCAGTTGTCAAGTTTGGCAAGTAGGAGGAGTCGTCGTTGATGTTTCGAAAGTGAATGATTAACGAATCCCCCTCGTTCGCCCTCATCGCTGCAGTCAGCTTCGGTGAGCCGATGAGTCCCTCTTGTCCATCTGCTGTCGCTTTTCACTCTCCCCCCTCTCACGAATTTTAGCTTTTCGACAAGATTCAATCGTTGGTAGCCTAAAGTCTGTCATAACGACTTCCACTTCTAAAATTCGAGCCAAACACAGGAGGAATCATTTAATTGGTTCAAATATCCGTCATACCCTTGGCATTCAAATCAAACGCAAACAAGAATGCGACGATGGATATGTTCACCAATAAAGTTGTCAAAGGGGTTTTCAGAATTTGTTGAATCATCAATGAGATGTTGGCTACGAGAATATTTATACGTCATAGCTTTGGAAAGGCATTATTTATCGGGGCTGCCGACAGCCTACGTATAAAAGCGCAGCGCAACAATGCTCATGTATAGCCTATACAAATGCGCAGATTTAGCATTCGAAAGAGAGAAACAAGAACAATCTGCGCCTGCATAAAGCCCAGATCTAAGAAGGGAGGCCATCCCCCCCAATAACAACCATAGATGTTTCGCCCTATACGTAAACGAAAAAAAAAATGAAATAAAATATGGCCGTTTTCCATTTTCGAAAAATAAAAATTGCCTGCAGTAAGTTTTGTTAGAAGCGTAAAAGATTTCCTCTCTATAACATCGGACCCTCTCCATTAGGCATCGTAACAGCCAAGCAAGAAGAAAAGAGCCACCATAGTCTTTTGTGAACATCCAAGCAAGTTGAAGAATCCGAACCGAGCGCACAAAAATGTTCTCTTTCAACGGAGAAGAGGAATCATGGAAAACGACTCTCACCACCATCTTTTTTTATTGCAGGACTTAAACGATAAGTTCAAATTTTTTTGTGAAGTCGTCCATCATCAAATCAAGGTTATATCTTTTGTAAAACTCGTCATTTGTTTAGGAGCGCAGTATTATTATTTTTTTTAAAGTTTATAAAATGGAGAAAGAAAAAAAAAAAAGGAATTCCTTTTATGAATTTTCAACCAAATTTCTTCGTTTTGTAAACGTTTCGTAGACTTGAATTTGGTCAGGCTCATTCAATCAGAGTTGAAACGGGTGATGCGCATATAGAATACTGAACAATAGTAGTTCCCGAGTCTCTGAATAGCTTATAATGCCGCCGATTTATTTTTTTTTGCATAATTTATTTCACGCTTCTTCAAAATCTTTAACGTCGAATGACATCAAGCTCCGAAGATCGACACGTATGGCCAAACTTTAAAAGCCCCTTTAGCTTTTACGTATATACGTCAGTGACTTCCGTTTTCATTTGCATCTTTGATGGTCAGGTGTTTGTTCATTCACCTCGCGTGGTCAATGATATCGCCGACCAAAATTACCGAGCCAAAAAAAAAAAAAGAAAAAGAAAAAAGAAAGGTCACCTTTTGCGATGTTTTCTCGAATATTTGATCCAACATTCAATTCGAATGAAAGGGCGGATATCGAATGATATGCTTTCCGCGTCAGATGTGGCAAACATGGAGCTCTGTATTTGAGCTTTATCTTTGAATGCATAAAATTCAGCTCCTTCGATTGAATTATTCTGTGGATTTAAGCCGTCTGCTCGCATGGAGCATGGCACGTGTCCCAGACTAAACATTCACGATGGCGCGTGCTTTTCCCCCTTGGAGCGCATATCTTGCAATTGATAAATGGATCCCCTAAAAGATATAAATGCGAATTCTTCTTCATTTCCATGCTGTCGTTGCCTTACATGGAGCACAGTGCCAAACAATGTTAGAAAAACAAAAAATAACTAGAAAGGAAAACATTTTTTCACGTGATGGCACCGTATACGAATACAAATCGAAGCACAGACCCAAAACCTCTGGTCTCGTCAGTAGAAAAAAAAAAAAAAAATGTTTAGGTTGCGTCGTCTTCTTCAACATATTTCCTACATCCATCCACTTTGTTTTTTTTGTTTTTTTTGTTTTTTTTTTCTTTTCTGATAGTCCAAAGGGCTGGTGGCACAGCATCGATTTCTTAGATAGTCAGTGTTCGAACGCATATCCGAATATATGTATTGATTAACGAATTCTTTGCACGGACGCATCGAGCAGCAAAGGCAAATGGCAATCGTTATACGGTCGTCGAACAACAACCAAAAAGAAGAGATGTGACATGCCTCGGTCATCAAGCCGTTCAGGTTACACTGATACCCCGGAAGAAACCATGTCAAATCATAGAAGAAAAACAAAAACAAAAAAACAAAAAAACTGTCGTCTTTTTCCATAAATCCACTAAATATCCGCGATAGGGTAGGAAAAACTGTTGACGTTTGTTTCGTGTTTATCCGAAGCCGAACAACTGCAACGTTCCGCCGTGATAAGTATAAAAACGCATCTTAAAAATGGGAATCGGATTGCACTGATGGGGTTGTGTTTCAAAGCGATCTACGTATACAGAAGTCGAGTTAACAAAGTCAACTTAAAAAAAAAAAAGAAAAAAAAAACAAAGCAAAAATGTGTAGTTTAATGCATTTTCTTCGGTTGAACGATTGCGCGAGGGTTCGTTTAAAATCCCATTTGCCAGGTAACTCATTTCGATTGCAGTTGCTTCCCACGCAGAATGGCAAGGCACACCAAATTTAGCAACAGTTGATTGAATGCTCTTCGAAGATGAAGAAAACAAATTGCAAGGAAATAGTTTTGAAAAAAAATAAAAAATAAATAAATTTCGCTCGATCAATGATGTTCAAATATCAGAAAAATTCCACCAAGAGCAAGAAAATAATTGCATTTCCCATTTTGGCGCTGTTCTCAGCAGTCTCCCCTCTCTCCCCTTTTTACGTGTAATCAAACCAATATGGCAACAGAAAGCAAGCCTGTCATCGATTTTCATATATAGCTGAAAGGATTGCACCAACGATCGTTCGACTTGATCAAACGAAACAGTTATAGGTCTAACTAAGGCATTTCGAAATTTTCTCGTTTGTTTTCGTAACAAAACAAAATAGGGTGAGAAAAGTTTTACTGATCATTATCAATATTTCCGACTTGGTTACATACCCGGGTAGGAAACAATACTGACCATTCTTAATCCAATGTTCATTTTAGGTCGGTTCACGTCGTAAATGCGTTATAAGTTACATGAGATTGGTCCATGGTTGGAAAAATATTGGAATGTGGTTTTTCAAAAACCAACTCAAATCCATCCTGGGCCATTCTTAGAAAGTTGATTTTTAACGATGCATGTACTCCGCTACTAAACCAATGTAGATACAATTTCGAACCTTTGCTGTTGTTCGATATCGACTAGCCAATAATAACCCAATGTCCAAAACCCAAATTTCAACGATGTATATATCCCAATATTTATCAATGTCAATACAATTTCGAATTTTTGCTGCTGTTCGATATCGAAATGCCACTAGTACCCCAAAGTTAGAAACTCAAGTTTAAACGATATATATATCCATATACAAATCCAATGTTGGTACAATATCAAATTTTTGCTGCTGTTTGATATCGAAATGCCACTAGTACCCCAAAGTCAGAAACCGAAGCTTAAACGATACATATATCCATATATTAATCCAATGTTGGTACAATTTTGAAGTTTTGCTGCTGTTCGATATCAAATGCCACTAGTACCCCATAGTTAGAAACTCAAGTTTAAACGATATATATATCCATATACTAATCCAATGCTGGTACAATTTCGCATTTTGCTGCTGTTCGATATCGAAATGCCACTAGTACCACAAAGTCGAAACCGAAGTTTAAACGATTCATATATCCCTATACAAATCCAATGTTGGTACAATTTCAAATTTTTGCTCTTGTTCGATATCGAAGGTCAATAGTATTTCAAAGTCAAAAACCCAAGTTTAAACGATTTATATATCAATATACTAATCCAATGTTGGTATAATTTCAATTTTTGCTCTTGGTCGATATTTATTAGCCAATTATAAGCCAATATTGGACAAACAAGATTAAACGATCTTTATACCACGATACCAACCAAATGTCGATGCGATACGAATTTTTGTTGTTGTTTAACGATAATATTATTGGTATGTATGTATATATGTATAGTTTTGGGGTAGAAGTCGGGGAACGGTAAACACCCTGTGTTTGGAACTGGTTTTTGGAACCGGGTTTAATTTTAGCGAGGAATTTTTACATAGGTCCTACGATGTTACCTAGTCTCGTCATTCGATAACTGATATAAGTGCAGAATTCCATCATTAGCCGAGCATTGGCTTGCCAATAGAAAGCTTGTATTTTTGTGCATCAATCCAAGCCTATACGAACATCGGATTAGTTTTGGCGAATGTTGTTTTTGCCCGGGTATATATCGAACAATAACATAAATTCGAAATTGTATCGACATTGGATTAGTATCGGAATATATAGATCATTTAATCTTTTTTTCCTAATTTTGGTTTAGTATTGTCAAATTGATATCGATCAACAGCAAAATTCGAAATTGTTTCAACATTAGATTAGTATCGGGAGATAAACATCGTTTTCTGACATTGGTTTACTGTTGGCTAATCAATATCGAACAAGAGCAAAAATTTGAAATTGTACCAGCATTGGATTAGTATATGAATATATATATCGTTTAAACTTGAGTTTTTAACTATGGGGTACTAGTGGCATTTTGATATCGAACAGCAGCAAAACTTCAAAATTGTACCAACATTGGATTAGTATATGGATATATGTATCGTTTAAGCTTCGGTTTCTGACTTTGGGGTACTAGTGGCATTTCGATATCAAACAACAGCAAAATTTGATATTGTACCAACATTGGATTAGTATATGGATATATATATCGTTTAAACTTGAGTTTCTAACTTTGGGGTACTAGTGGCATTTTGATATCGAACAGCAGCTAAAATTCGAAATGGTACCAACATTGGATTAGTATATAGATATATATATCGTTTAAACTTGAATTTCTGACTTTGGGGTACTATTGGCATTTCGATATCAAACAGCATCAAAATTCGAAATTGTATTGACATTGGATAAATATTGGGATATATACATCGTTGAAATTTGGGTTTTGGACATTGGATTATTATTGGCTAGTCGATATCGAACAACAGCAAAGGTTCGAAATTGTATCGACATTGGTTTAGTAGCGGGATACATGCATCGTTAAAACTCAACTTTCTAAGAATGGCCCAGGATGGAATTGATTTGGTTTTGGAAACCACATTCCAATATTTTTCCAACCATGGACCAATCTCATGTAACTGATAACGCATTTACGATGTGAACCGACCTAAAATCAACATCGGATGAAGAAAACAGAATGGTCAGTATTGTTTCCTACCCGGGTGTGCTTTTTAAATTTGTTATTCTTAATTAAATTTTTTGTTGTATTTTTGAAACTTTTAGTCTAAATTAACGATTAAACATGAAAATCAAATGATTGTTGTGTAAATTAGTATCTATAATCAGTAAAAATAATAAAACTGTAACCACGTACTAAATTTAAACTAACTTTGGTTTTCACTGGGAAATTTTTCTAAGTTTTTAACCAAATTCCGGAATTACTCCGGAAAACATATTACTTGATATGTATAGAAATAGCTAAGTGGATAAAGCGTCTGAAAGATGAAGTTGTTGTACAGTGGTCTGGGGTTCAAATCCGGCAAATCCGGCTTGGTCTGTCTTTACTTTATGTTACGATGAATAAAGCTATTGTTTTGTTTTAGGCTACTATTTAATTTTTGATGTTGGAATGTTGAATGTTGGTCCAATGTTGTTTTGCGCCATTATTGGCTGCATATCGAAATCGCACATCGGCCCGGGTCATTTCCAACTGGTCGCCAAACCTTGTCCATTTCTGTTATGCCACTACTGATAAAATTATCCCGGATAAACACTGCTCGCCAATGTTCTACCAAAATAAATTTATAACATTGGTTAGGTGTTCAATTTTAACATTGATACAATGTTGTTTTGCGCCATTATTGGCTGCATATCGAAATCGCACATCGGCCCGGGTAATTTCAACTTGAGTCGCCAAACCTTGTCCATTTCTGTTATGCCAATATTGATAAATTAATCCCGGATCAACACTGCTTGCCGGTGTTCTCCAAAATACATGTGTAATATTGGCTAGCGAAATGGACAAGGTTTGGCGACTCGTTGGAAATGACCCGGGCCGATTGCGATTCTGATCCTGAACCAATGGCCGATTCTGTATCGGCAACAACATTGGACCTAGATAAAATTCCTACCCGGGATAAAAGCACCCCTTTGCCATATCATACACATTTTTTTTTTTATATTTTTTTCCTATGTATAATAGGCTACCCGTTTCTAGCGTGTCAGTTTCACTTTCAGCAGTTCACCAACTTCAAACCCCCCCCCCCTGACTTCTTTCTGGAGAACATCTTACCACGTCCCTAAAAAATATTGTATAGGCCTACTATATACATATAGATATTACTATAAAGAAGAAGAATAATAAAGATAAATCCTCGAGCCAGACAAAAGCGTTCCGTGGTGTGATGCGAGACACACCTCCCCCCTGCTCACTGCAGACAAAAAAAAAAAAAACTCAGCACTGAGAAAAAGCGAGCCCGGCCGAAAGCAGCTGCCGATTATTATGTACAAACGTGTATTTTACTCTGCCAGGCCGTTGATCCTTCAATGAGGGGAGAGGGGATTTTCTGTGCATGGTCGATTGGAAAGTGGTAGCCAGTATTCACACGTACACGCTCCATCCGTAATCTTTCGTTTAGCCAAATAGCAATCGAACTTACCACTCTTCCTCATCCCCCCCCCCTCAAGACATTCTACTATTTCTTTTGACCTTTTCTAAAGGCTCATGATATTTGCACTTGTACTAACACGTGGCAACGTTAATTCAGTTTGAATCCTCCGCAGTCCTCGTTGTAGAAATCCATTTCGGTATATATACTGGACAAAACGAATTGTTTCCTAAAGCAAATGATGTGTCGGAGCATTGCTTCTTGTCTGGTCGGTTCAGCACTTCATTTGACTGCCTGCCGCCACATTAAACCATTTGCATGAATGAGTGTTCTATTCTATACGTGAAAAAATAACAAACATTGTAGAACACTCCTTTCCGCTCCTTTCACAGCTAGAGAAAAACGCAAGAGACATGACTGATGAAATAGATTTTTTCGCTTCCTGCTTCATCTCTTGAGAGCAACAACAGCTTTGCATTTGATCAGCGTCGTGTAGTACTATTTGTTCGCGGTAGCCCACCGGTAGGTGTGAAGCTTCCGGCTAGATCCCACCGGAAATGAAAACCTCCCTTGTCTGCTTTTCTTTCTTGACTGTACAGTTTTTTTTCTTCTTTTCGGTTCAACAAAATGTGTACCCAAAACCCTGGATATGTCATGCAGGTTGGTGGATCAACGATAGTCAGTTTTGGAGAATAGAGCGTACCGACAAATATGTAAGCGCAGACGAGATGGATGGTACGAAAAGATGTGTGCCTTCCTGTCAAACGTAACGCGATACATCTCAAAGACGTTTCCTGTTTACGAACAAATTCAAAGTGTTCATTAATCAGCTTACACCCAGGTGGATAAAGCGGCACTATTTCTCTGCATTACGCGTGATCGTAAGATTGTGCCTGACGGCCAGACTTAACCGCAAAGCGGGGCATAGTCAAATCTTTGGAGCAGATGCTTGCACTTGTATATACCTCTCTATACATCCTTTCTCTTTTCATGTTCAATTTGCAAGTTTATTTTCCTTTCCCACGCATACACCACCTTACATAACCTTGTCACCGTATGATGTTCTGCGAATTATTCGAAACCGAAAAACATCCGTTACATTTGCTACGGATTTGTTATGAAAAAGGAATCGCTAAAGCTCGTCGAGTGCTCTATACCTTTAATAATTCCTTTGCGAAGACGTCAAAGCTCTGTCAATCAATGTCTCACACTATAGGGGCCCGCCCTCCTTCCTCTTTCTTCTCTTCACCACGTTATCTTACGCGTATATACATCGAATAGTTCAAAGGACGCGTTCAAGTGTGTGCTGTATGGATTTAAGAATTTCCGTGTCAAAGTCTTAAAAAAACAACCAAACATTTTGCTTACCGATTCGTAGTAGACCTATACTTGATATCGATAGACTATATATTCAATTGCAAACAACTGAAATGTAGACATGCGTATAGTTTATATACGTTCAACGCTCAAACGAAAAAGAAAACCATTAGGAGGTTGAACGCTAACCTTTTCTACGATAAATTCATGTCCCTAGTCGACAAGTATATGTATAACCCAATGGAAATAGAAATTTGTTTTTTTCTTCTCGCTGAAAAGTACAAGCGGCATATTGTGATCAATGCTAGAGGAAGAAAAGGAGAGAGAAAAGTCTCCTAGGCCACCCAGCAGATCATCAATCGCCACGTAACGACTAAGAAAAGAAGACGCTATACGGTACCAATCCATCCGCATGAGCTACCACGTCTTGCCATATGACGAATGATGTAGTACTTCTTTATCTTTTTACTTCTCTCGCGCTCTTTAGAATCTGAGGGAAGGAGAAAGAAGAAGAAGAAGAAGAAAAAAGTAATTCCTTATCGACCGACTTCAGAGGCATAATGCTGGTAGATTGTGTTCTTGATTAATGGACTGATTAGTTTCCGTTGCGAGATGCCCCACAACTTCGAAATCCAGCTCGTTTAGCGGAAAGCAAACCACGTTACGGTGATTAATCGCCCACCGCTTGTATGAAACGAATGGCATCATTGCACAGATGGTATACGATGGCGTCTGAAATGACATAAGTAAATCTCTTATTGTACGAGAGAGAAAAAACATAATCTGAAATGGCCGTTGCAGACGTCTCTGATTCTCCTTGGTCTCCTATAGTGGCCCAGTACAGTAGTCAAAGGCAATGATAAATTCAAAATCTGTTTATTTCATAAGAAACTATTAATCACTTTTCTTTTTCTTTTCTATCGTCAAGAGTTTCTTCTATTCATGTTCTCGATTTCCGTGAGCGGCGGCACGGGTCTTCTTCATCAGCCGCGCTTTTTTTTTTTTATCCTTGTAGGAAAAACCTTTTGAATGTAACATAGAGCTCCCTTTTTTTTTTTTTTGTCCCCCCTGATCCACGACGATTGAGGGCAATCGTGGGGAAGGTTTCAGTGCCGCGCCTTTGTGTGCATTTTCCCTTTTTCCGGGGGGGCTGTTGGATGGCGGATGCAAAGGCAAAGGCATCCGGCCGAAGCACCGGTATACAGAGGAATGCTCTTTGACTCAAAGGAAGATGTATAAGCTGTATATGCATGTGAAAGAAGCAAACGCTGCTTTCATCCGCCTTACCATTTCCGAAAATGCCAATCGAGTTGGCGTTGCTCAAGTGTATGCTGTAGGCTATACATTCACAGTGTTTTTGCGAACGAAGATAATGTTGATGAGCGTTCCGCTTTTGCAGTTCCTGCGACAATCTTGAATGCGATTCTTCGAATTATGGGCTAGCCGTTCGATTTATAAGCATTCTGGTCTGTATCGCTATTTTGTTTGGTAATCGATATCCAACTTGGTCGTCGTCTCAAGTAAACACGAAGAAAACAATAGAGGACAGCATTGAATTTCAAATAGAAGGACAAATGTAAGACGTTTGCTTAGCTATTACAATAAACTGTAATGCCTTAAATCAACGTGGTCAAGTTAGTCGGATAGGTTTTCATCAGCAATAAATGTCTGTAAGAATAAATGACCAATTTCCTTTGCTTAAGAAAGACACACACAGCACACACAAAAAACAATCGATCTTCGCTTGTAGGCAACTTTCAGTTAGTTTTCAATTTGTCCGAATGCGGCCTTTTGAATCGACCGCGATAGAGTTTCATCGGAGAAACGTCTGGAGACATTGTCGCAGTTAATCACAAATCGTTACAGCAGATGCCTTTTTAAGCGACATTGTTTTAAGGTTTAAAAAAAAAATAATAATGTTCGCATACAGACATGTGAAATGGCACGAAACAAGTTGAAGAGACGTTCGTGTTAGTGCGGAGTTGTCAATACCATCGTGCTTGTTATGTCGATTTCAGGACAGTGCAACGCAAAACTATAACAGAGCAAAGTTGTTTAGGCGTAGAACAATCCAACTTGAAGTTCCATCACATCTGAACACGTCAAACATGTCGAAGAAAGAAATAAAAAATAAAACTGAAATTCAGATGATCAAAACAGCGATGTGCCCACTTAGCTTCATTGATCGTCTTTGTCGTTTCTGTCAAACTAACAAGCAGACACTGTAAGACAAGCTTTTATTGTTCTCTATTCGCTTATAGGACATAGTCGTTATTTCAATTGATCGTTGTCAATTGTCTTCAAAGTCAGCATTTTTATCACGAGATTTCAACTTGACTTAAATAGCCGAATCGACGAAATGCTTTGCGATAGTGGCAGTTTCAAGACGTGACTTGACGAAGAAAGCTAACGCAGACTTCGAGCGAAGGCGGAAATCGCAACATCGACACAACGTTGCTCCCGCAGACGCTTTCAACGTGTGATGGCCACGAATAATGCGACTTCCTATACACAAACGTGATGCAACATTGATGCGACGGCTACCGCTACTTGATGGAATTCTTACCGAAGGAATCTCGTTAGTCTAGCGTCAAGTTCTAGTCTTGGGAGCGCATACAAATTCGGGGAATGTTACGCGATAGACAAGTGAACAAGCGTCAGCAGCTATACGCATTTTCGGCATTCGAAATATACGGTGTGTTTCACGCCGTCTGCTGTGACAGCGTGACGCCCTACCATCTAATTACGTCGGCCGTGCGGCGCTGCACCATAAGCCCGTGACAAAAATGAGGACAGCCAAAAATGTTAAAACAATTCGAGTTACTCAAACTCGCACATCCCAAAAATCCTATAGTTTGCCTAGATGATTCATCATGATAATTCATTTGTTTTATTAAGTGAAAACTAACGTTTACTTTTCTTCGTTATTTATTCAGGCTTCAACCATGGTTGCTTCGGGACTTTACCTGCGGCTGTTTGTCATTAACACCGTGATGACAGGTTTCTTCTTTACGGTCGGCTCCATCGAGCTGTCAATGTCAAATAGCGTTGGCGAAGCGTTCAACTGTCCCGCAGAAGTGTGTCGATGCGGACTCGACCCCCGCGGCCGTGTTAAAGTCGTGTGTGACAGAGGCGATCTGGGAGACCCCATCCCCATAAGAGCCATGGATCCTCTGACCGAGGTGCTAATTATAGCAGCACCCGATGACAAGCCGAACTCGTTAACGATCGGTCCCATCTTCCAGGTAAAACATAACAATTTTCATCTTATTTTTCGTTTAGCTAATTATGATGATGTGTTGGAATTTATTCAGAGTCTAGCAAAATTAGAGCAGCTGAAAATCACCAATTCGTTCGTACCGGCTATTGGCAAACATTCGTTCTGGGGTCTTCGGTCGCTCAGGACGCTCGACCTATCGCTGAACAATATATCAGCACTGGTAGAGTCCAATTTTCGGGGCCTCATCACTTTAGAGGATCTACTCCTGGATGGTAACATCATAGATTCCATTCCTTCGGCGGCATTCCGCCATCTTCCGGCCTTGAAACGCCTCTCGCTGGCGCGCAACCATCTCTCGGAATTCGTGCCGCGCCTCTTCTACGGACTTCATCGACTGGAAGAGCTCGAGTTGAGTGACAATCCGTTGCAAGAACTGGAACCCGAAGTATTCCGCGACGTCCGCCTCCTGCGCACTTTGCGCTGTCGTCGATGCCGTTTGACGTACATCAATCCGCTGCTTCTGCACTTGCTCCCCGACATCGTCACGCTCGATTTGGGCGAAAACGGCTTTCATTATCTCGACAAAAATGCCTTCGGAGATCTTCCCAAACTTCGGCATCTTTACTTGGACGGCAATCAGGTGACGGTGCTCACCAGCGGCGTATTAACAGGTGAGAAATACACTGAAATAGTATTGATTTGGTCTTGCTAATAAAAATTCATTTAAACGTAAATCAATGAAAGGCGAGGCGCTGACTGTTGCGTAACACCTAGCTTCTCACGAATCTTATAAAATATACAGTAATTTTCTTCTATTTTCCCTTTGTTTCATTTACAATTGCAAATGTTTTTTTGTTTTCCACAAATATCAGGAAAAAAACAAACAAACAAAATAAAATAAAATAAAATAAAAGCTCTTGAATAAATCGCCAAACTCCAAGCCCATCAGCTATGCCATTCGACGGCAACATTTTTTCCGGCTTGAGTTTCATCCGATGGCTCAGAATAAGGAGCGCTGCATCCGCCTTTGTCGAAACCAGCCGCAGATTTTCGTTACATTCTTCATATCCACTTTTTATTCGTGTATTTCTTCCAGATGATCGGCTTTTTTTTTTTTTTTACCGTCGTCAGTGGAAGTTTGCCGCGTGGCAGCTAGAACGAAAATCCTTTCTGACCCCTTCGTCTCCATTAGAATAATACTGGAAGTCAAACGTATATATCTCGAGACTCGGCGATTTTGTCTGCGCTTTTTATTCGCTATAGCGATAAACTTTTAAAGGCTCTATACTTGCGCCATCTTTGTTGTGAGGGAAGGAGAGGAGCTAAACTATAGTTGTCTAGTTTCGACTTGTAACGGCTGTACCACTACGTGACGCTCAAAGAAAATATAAAGTCCACCCCCTTTCCCCTTTTTTTACTGTTGTATTTCCTTCCTGTTGTTAACGCATTCTTTTTTATTTTAATCTCAACTCTTCCAGGCCATAACCTCACGACATTATCGCTGGCGCGGAATAGGATGATGACGGTAGATCCCGCCGCCTTCGTCAATGTCAGCGTCACCGAACTGGATCTGTCTAGCAACCGCCTCCAGAGTTTGGACCCTTTCGTCTTTTTGCCACTCAATCAGTCCCTTCGTCGGCTTAAAATTGGAGCCAATCCGCTTCAGGTCTCTCACCTCTGGTCGTCGATTCTCAGTCCGCGAGTGCAACTCAATCTGAGCGAGCTTGACGTAGCAGATATTCCCATCGGCCGCGATCAGCACTTCCAAACGGATCTCTTCTCCTTCCATCATGGAATCAAAAGCCTGAATCTCTCCGGCACCGCTTTTAATTACTTGCCAGTCGAGGGTACATATATATATAACTAAATCTTCAAGTTTTCACTCATTCAGTCTCTTGATCTCAACTCGTTGATTTGTTTCAAATCCAGTTATACGATCACTACCGTCCCTGCGTCAGCTGGATTTGTCCTTCAACAAACTGTCGAGTCTCACGGATCTATCCCTTAGCGCCCTATCGGCTCTGCAGGGCTTACGGCGCATTTACTTACACGGCAATCCATGGTATTGTCGAGCTTAAATCTATTGTTCTATGACTCGAGTGCTTCTTAATCTTTTCCTTTCTTTCGTTTAATTCTTTTTGTGTGTTTTATTTTTGATTTTTAGGTATTGCGACGCTTGCGTCATTGGCCCAATGCTAAAATGGTTGGACATTTCACCGGCCAGTCGTCACATTAAAGACGGTTGCAGAGGACTTAAGACGAACGCCGGCAACTTAACGGCCGACTATATCAACGATGACGGAGCTCAGCCATGTCCAGTTTGTCAAGATCCGCCCTCCGTGGCCGGAGTTGAATTGCCTCGACTGGACCACGTCAATCTACCCACTTGCAACTATCCTCCAATGCTAATCGATTCGCAAGGTTTGCCCAGCAAACCGGCCACAGCTGCCGGTGCAACTTTGACGCCAATGGGACGCTTTGTTATCTTCCTGGAAAATCCACTCTATCTGGCACTTGTTTGTGGCGTCGCAGTGCTTTTAGTGGCAGCCGTGTGCGCCGCCTTGGCCATCGTGTCACGTCACGCGGCTTCTTACTACACCAACGAGGGAAAACGTAGCAAAACTGGCCAACCGGTTGACCCGGCAGTGAGTGACGAGAGCGAAGGCCTATTCCCTTTGACTGCAAGAGTTGGGCACAGAGGACGCATTCTGAAAGTAGAAAAGAAGGCGACCGAGCAGCGAATGGACGCCATTGAGAATGAAAGCCAACTGCTCAGCAAAAATAACAACGGTAGAATAAAAGACGAAACGGCTGAACAAGTATCACCATCGTCAGCAAGGACCAACGGCGTCGTTGCCATCACAGTAACGAGTCGTGGCGTCCACTGTCCGGCATACCCGCCCGTTGAACAGCCCGAACGCTCACTGTTTTGAAGACGGAATCGCATTTCATTCCTTTTTCGTTGTACAGCAAGATCGACTCATTAAATAATTGTCACCCAACTGTAAAACACCAATTCAATCTCATGGAAAAATATTTGAAAGAAAACAAAAAAAAAAAACCCTTGCCTTTTGGAATGAATGGCTGATGTGCAAATGATGTGTGATTCAGGCGATGATTGTCGGTCGATAGTGTTTTACCACGGGGACTGTTCTAGTGCCTTTGGGAGATCATCTTGTTTTTCTTCTAAATCTTTGACTCGACTTGGCAAAGCGTGCGAATTTCGATTCAGAGGAAAAGCACAGCTCTAAATTGTTTGATAACAAGCGCGTTGATCATCTATTCCCTCCTCATCAATCAACTATTCACTTCACCTTCATCATGACGTTTCACCAATGCAAAGTGACGAGATTTCCCACAAGTGCAGCATGTCAAGTAAGCCGGGCCGTGCGAAAATGAAACGATAGTTTGTAGTAGTTCGTTTTGATACGTTTCGTGTCTACGTGACTGAATTGTGGATGCAGAACGACATGCCATTTGTATTTCACGATGTTTCGAAGGGGGAAAAAATACCTGCGTCTTCTATATTTCTGTTTCTTTGAAGCAAATCGACGTGGCATTGATTTTGAGTGTCAAGTATACGTACACACGTCAGAACCGCAATCGGGTGAACTACAAAGTTTCCAAACAATACAGTGCGTAATATACGTTCACACATATAAAACGGTGCCTTCTATATCTAGAGAGCACAGTGTTCATGATGCGGAAGAATTTGTTCCATGACGTGCGTTTGTCTTTTTTTTGTGTGTGTACCGGTTTCAATTTTGTGTGTGTGTCCTGTTCATATATATAGTTTCTATTGGCATCGTCTCATATAAAGTCTTAGACACACAATCTCGTGATTCGTGGCACGTAGAACTGTAAAGGCAGCATGCACGAACAGATTCGCTCTATCCGTTTGAAAGAACAAACAAAACAAAACAATTTCGTTATGTGTCCCGCAATATACTTAACATCCTTTAAAAAACGGAATAGTACCGAGGTGAATCTGCATTTTGGTACGATTATAAATGTCATACAGCATACGTTTATACAAACATATGATTATAATGGAAAATTCTAAATATCTTATATTGTTGTCAACATGTCAAGTGAAAATACATCGTTCAAATGAATTAACTCTTAAATTTCCTGCTTGTTTCTTGTGATGTGAAACAACAACTTAGAAACAAACAATTGAATTTGTTATAGACAAACGCACGAAAAATGGCAAAAAAAAAACAAACCTAACGCCTTGAGTGTAACTCGTGCGTCACGCTTTCAGTTACACAATAGGAGAGCGTCCGCAATATTCCCGGTCCTCTTCCCACGCAGCTAATGGACGGAAAAAGAAGAAGCGGGTCAAATGTCGTACGCTTCTATATACATGGACGTGTTAACAAAACAACAACAAACCGGTAGCGTGTAATTACAAAGTTCACGCCGGATGGCAGTATATTCAAACACACACAAAAAGAAATTGGATTACTTCCTTCAAACGAAATGCACAGCAATGCCGTTGCTTTGTTTGTTTATTATTTGTTACCATCAGAGTGACAAATAGACTGCCCGGCACTCTTTTCTAAATTTTGAGATAAAATGACGAGAGCTTTTATGGCTATGCAGGCGAACTAATATGCAGTGGCACCAAGAGAATGTCCGCGTAAAAAAAGCAGAGCGTTAGCCGTCAGTAAAAATGACACACAAAATTGTGTACAAACGTCTCACGCCATCGGGAAAGTTTAGACGGAGACCTAGGGGAAACTGAAATACAGTATTGAGTTAATGACAATGCACACTGATTTTCAACAACGCCATTAAGGTCCAACTTGCCACTTATAGTTTTCGCGTACAATTGATTTATCTGCAAGTGTGCCAGGGTTGGACGACAATATCCGAGCTCGCATTTTGTACTTTGGGGCTTTAAATCTGGAAACAACGACTCTCTTATGTTAAGTTGTGTTAATTCGTGATCAGCAATGCTCGCTTTCATCACGTGAATAACAGCGATATGGGTGGTGCACTTTGCACTTGAACGCAACGAAAGAGAAAGGTTGATGATGACGATGGTTGCAATGCCACTCCCGTTTTTGTTGTTGTCTTGTTTGTTTGTTTATATTTTCAAACTTTCATTTTTCTGTTTTCAAGCCCCACTTTTTCGCATATTCAAAACGACACAGTTGAGAGACGGCTGTCATCAAGTGCGATAAAAGCTGCATTTCACGTCATATATAACGTATACGTAAAGGCAAAATGTATGAGTCTAGGTCAAAGGAAGTTAAGCCCGCTGTCATTGACAAACGACAATGAGTTCTTTTTGTTTTCGATTAGAAAATTGCGAAACAATTGATGGTGGATGATGCGCATCGGCAATAACAATATAGAGTATAAACAGATAAGCGTATCACAACTTTGTTTTACAGGCAATCTCAACTTCTAGTTGTGATTCTATTGGAAAGGAAAATCCAAATATGAAAGGTTATAATTCCAGCCTTCTGTCGTAAAGAACTTTACGTTTTAGAGAAATTTTTAACTCTTGAAAAATATATAAAGTTCAATCGTTTTTTTAATCTGCTAGTGTTTTGTATTTCAAATGAAAATTCGCAAATCAAAAGTTGTTGAGCATAGCATTTATTCACGGATACCTTTCTCCTCAGTGACACTCTCCAAATTAAGTGTCTTATTTTCATTTTTGAATACGTATTTGGCGATTTAAAAAAACTAAAAAACTAAAAACCTAAAAAACTAAAAAACTAAAAAAAAATAACAGGTTGATACCAAACAGTCGAAATGCAACAGTATATGCCAAACAGAGCTACAAACAACATAGCCGATATTTTGTACCACCAAAGCTATGAAACCGCTTGGTTTCTGAAATGCCAAATTGAACAATCATACATTTATTCAAAGTTCCCTTCTTTTTCTCTCGAAAAAAAAACCGTTTTCTAAACTTCCGTCGCCGTAAACAAACAAAAAAAAAAGATTTGCAATAACCATGCAAAACTGAGGGCTAAAACCAATTTTCGCAGGATTGTGGGTTCTAACCTTGGAGTGTCAAAAGACGTAGCAAAACCTGTCTATCTTCCTAATCGGTGAAAAGTAGCTACGTGCATATATAATGCCAATAAAAACATCAAACATCGATCGAAAGGATTATCCGAAGAAAAGAGGAGGAAAATTGTACATTGTTTTAAAGAAATTCGCCATACAAATACGACTTGATTCGTCTTCCATCTTCATACGTATCCCTCTGAATCAATGCACTCAAGGCTATTCCAGCAATATAACCGTGAATAAATTGAAATTCCAGCTAGCAAACGGACTTCAACATATCACGGTTGTTAGGGTGTATACCTTCCTGACTGACAGCGTGTAAGGAAATCTTTTAAGATAATCAGCTTCAATAAAGCTCAGACCTAGAGGATCTAGGAGTATCACAACACAGAAAACAAAAATTGAAGGTGAGAAAGAGAGAAAGGAAAAAGTAAATGGATAGAGAGAGGAAGAAAGTGAGAGAGACGGAGGAAAAAAGAAACCAAACTATTTCAAGGTTAAACGAGAAACTCGTAACCGAAAGCTAACGCACACCTAAATATTAGTCTAATCTGTACAGCAATGCACTATCATAAGACTATGATGCAAGGTTGCAGCGCTCGATCGTGTACCACATTTTTCCAGGAAAAAAAAAAGGAAAGCAATTACTAGGCGACCACAAAGGTTAGTTTCGGTTAGAATTCACGATAGATCATGACACGAATAAATAATCACTTCCAACTAGAGTCGTGAACGACTGTGGTGAGATTGTCTCGCGATAACGATAATTCTTGATACGATATGACACGGATTTACACGTACGCACAAATTATTGTGGCTCATCAATGTCGCCAAAGGACCTCACCATAAAAAATTCTGCTTATCAAAATCAAAAAATTTCCCAATTTTTACGAAGGTCATTGCACTGATTAAACTAAGAAGATAAATTATTTGGTCATACTGTCCTTCAAGCAAACCGATGACTCATGAACTTTAGGTAGGCTACATTCGATTTGTCACGAATGACATGGTTTGCTTTCAAGCACACCCTTTTTCCCCCTAAGTTATTACGTAACCTTGAATATACAACCCTCTCCTCTCGTCCCAAAAAAAACCCCAAAAAACAAACAAAATGTACGTTGACCTCATTCTCACCAAAGCGTTACAAAGAAAACGTATTTTTTTCAAGTACAACAGATCCGTCAGCCATGGGTTTCTGCTTAGAAACTGGGCAAAGTGAACGGCACGAGAGCTTAGTTTCAGGGCTCGGTATCTCTCAGCTGTTCAGTCGTTGCCTACCCCGTCCGTAGTCAACTTCATATTTGGTCGTCGTCACGCCACCCGTATTGAATTACGCTCACCATGTGTTGTGTTGTTGTCTCTTAAGATTCTTTAATCTCGACTTGTTACACCATAACTAGATCAAAGTACGATCCTGGATACAGTTTTAAAATCATCGTTCGTAGTTACATGGTGAACCACATTGAATTAAAAAAACCTGCTTTACTTACGCAACCATGCGTTTTAAACGAGTATTCAAAAAATGGAAATGCTGTGTATGGGCTGTGTGATCGAATGCCACGCTTTCTCTCGTTCAAAAAATTGTTAATCAGTACAAAAACCA
The DNA here is from genome assembly GCF_020631705.1 of Daphnia magna. NCBI lineage: Eukaryota > Metazoa > Arthropoda > Branchiopoda > Diplostraca > Daphniidae > Daphnia > Daphnia magna. The sequence continues at coordinate 6,789,577 of NC_059182.1, forward strand.
GTTCACGGTGTCAGCCAGGAAGCTTCCAATCACCTGTAGTAAAAAGGCTCGGGTCAACGAGAACGTAGTGTCTGCGAGATCGTCCAAGGGTTCACAGTGTTTGCATCCTCAGGGCGCAGCAGCATGACATCAAGTTGAAATCGACGCTATATTTTTATTTATGTTTTCAGCGAGTGTAATATTAGATCGAGCTAACAGCGTACATACAAGTCCTGAAGGGCAGGCATTCATGTGTATTCATCGTAGTGACATGGCAGATGTGCACAACCTACCGTGATTCTATTTTTAAGAATTGTTTGCTAAATCTCTTGGCTCCTCAACCGTGAAGGTTTTCTGGAAAAAGCCCAAACTAAAAGTGCCTTTTACTGTAACGTTTAAGTATTTACGTTTGTTATTGCCTGTTTTGCTTGTTTCAATTAGCGAAATTCGCTGACTGAGCCCTGCAGTGCATAGGTGCAAGAGAAGTCACTAATTGTGTGCGTGTTAGAGTCGTTTCAAAACAAAAGTGACGTCATCATGGCCGCCTTTTTCGTTTTGACTATTCCTACAGCGGCCTACGAACAAAAGCTTTTGGCTGATCGTGATCGAAATGCCGAAGGCAAAAAAGCCAGTCAACTCGTTCAGGGTATCAATACCAAGGGGTTTCTCGGTTTAGCATCTGTCCAGGAATCGAGTTTGCTTCAGAGTCGCCAAGATACCAGTTTGAAACCGACACGTCTGTTGGAAGCGCCAGGTAATATGTTTACATCGATCTTAAGCTGACACTGACGCAGACAGGTGGAATGAAAGACACATCGTTGTTGTTGTTGCTGACGAAAGTCTTTTCTTTTCTGAATTGATAGGACAACAAGGTGACGAGACCGGTCAATCTACTTTCGCTTCCATAGCTAGTGTAAAAATCATTTGAATCTCTGCGAACTGAATCCGTAATTTTTTAAAGATTGAATTTGCTTCTACTTTTTGGTCATCTCTAGGCTCTTACCACCACCCTCGAAGTGCTCAAGATTAACGACGTAGTATGGAGTATTTCCAGTAACGATAAATATCACCAGGTAGAGTAGGAATGAAAAACAACATTTATTCTATTTTGCTTTGGGGAGTGGGAGGGATCAACAGTTACATACAAGTCCGAGTCTATCTCATTGACGTTCACACTTTTCTTTTTCCCAACATTGATAGGTCAGTTTTCCTTCGGGCAAAAATGATTCAGAAGAAATTTTACAGAAACTACGGATCTTGGGAATAGGATCACTTTACGACACCAAATTAAGGTAAGATTCCCCAGTGATGTGTGTATCATTTTAGTGTAAAACTCTTTGATACGAAATTTATTGTGAAAATTGGTGATAAATTACATTAATGGCCATTGTTGGCTATACGTTGTTTGACGACACAAAGTTACTGAAACATTCACGTGTTTGTTTGTGTTATTTTTAGCGTATTGCCATGCTCATTGCAGTACAACAGTCAGGAAGCCTTCGCAGACGACAAAGTTGAAAATACTGATGGGGAAGCCCAATCTGATGCAGACACTGACGGGTGAGCTAATGCGGAATTAATTGATTCAAGAAAACTTGAAAAAACTACCTATTTCATTGATGACATCATTCGTTGCTGTATTTTTTTTAACACGAACTTCAGGGAAAAAGCCGCCGAGCGTGGTCTGCTTTCCAAAACTTCGAAGAACCAGTTCGTTCAGTCCATCAAGTCACGACTTGCTGTTGCCCAGGTCGTCGAAGGTATAAGAATTTCTGCGTTCGTTTTTTTGCCTAATTCCGCCCAGAAATTTGATTATGCGTTAATCTAAAAATTTGTGTTTTATTAGGGGTTCGTGAAAGCGCTGTGCTTTCCTTTGACTTTATCATGTTCGTCCTACTTGCTGGGTACGTACTCAAACAATTTATTTATACCGTTTCGACCAACCGAATTAAAGCTTAAAAAACAAGGGAATTTATTTCACTTCAAAACTCGTCACGTCTTGTGTACTATCATCTTTTTTTAAATTTATGACGATCTAGTCCGATTTGCCAGAATTTTAGCCGTTTCGTAGTTTGTCGTGTGCGTGCATGAATTGGCATGTGCGACGGTCGCGTTCGAAAATGTTGCCTGCAGCAATGAAAAAACTTACGTAACAATAATAGTGACATTGTGAATGAGCGTGTGCTTCAAGCAAACTCATTTCACCTTTTACAAGTCTAAAACTATGGCTGCAACGAAAGCTTATTGCAAGCCCTGAGATAGGGTACGTATGCTCTGAATTGTGTACACACCCTTCGATCGCACTACATGGGGTTTTGACGTCGATGAACTAACATTTGTTATTGATGTAATGATTCTAAAAATGACGCAGTTTTCTCAGAAAAGCGTATTCGTGTATTGTAGCCTTTTTGCTTTTATTTTTGGACGGTATAATGTTATCCGGTGGCGCATCTCCCGTAGCGCATTTTTAACTACTTCATTGTTAAATCTACGTCTGAAATTTGATTTCCTTTAACAGGATGTTGGCGGCGTTGGGATTAGTTGAAAATTCATCAGTCGTACTCGTCGCGTCGATGTTGGGTAAGAAACGTGCATCAACATTAATTCGTTCTAAACTGACTTAACGTCTTACTTTTTTTTTGCAGTGTCTCCTATGATGGTGAGAAAAATCTGTCGACTATCGACAATTTTAAACTGAAGACTGCAGCTTCTAATATCGTTACTTAAAATTTTTCCTTTTTTTTCTAACCTTTGCACAATCTAATTGAGTTTTAAATGTCATGAAGGCTTCATACTACTTAACGTCAGGGCCGCCACTGTTACGTGGGCAGATTACGGCATTAGTAGACGAGTATAATAGTGGCATTAGCGACAGTTATATAAGCCATTCTCATTTATATGTTTCTTAATAATTCATCTAGTTCAAAGATGTTTCTAAGTGTGCCATTTGTGGGGCTGCATCCTTAATTATATCCTAACTAATGAGTGCTTTTTAGTAATTCTTACCAACTTTTAAAGGGTCCAATTTTAGCGGGGACATTTGGCACTGTGATTCAAGACAGGACTCTGCAGGTAATATCTTCTAGTTGTATGTATGTCCTAAGTGGGCTGACATTATCCCCTAGAAAGTCACATTTAAGGATGATGCAGTGATTTTCGAAATTTTTAATACTATACCGTTTGATCAATTAGAGGCTGGGTGTGAAAACGGAGTTAATTGGATTAGCATTATGCCTGTCGTTCGGATTCGTATTTGGCATCATTTACAGTTCCGTTGTCAACTGGGACGATGGTTTCTGGCTCAAAGACGAAATGGTTGCGAGGTACTTGTATTAATAAACCGTCATTATTTTACATATTCAATGATTATGCATTTACATATTAATAGAGGACAGTTACGATCTCTGTGGGTCGGAGTCCTGATAGCTCTACCCTCTGGGGCTGGAGTAGCGCTCAGTGTACTTGGTACGTAATAACTCATGACTAACGAAAACCTGCTAATCCTAATTTACTTCTTTCATTACAACACAGGAGGCAATGTGGGATCGCTAGTCGGAGTAGCAATATCTGCGTCCTTATTGCCACCCGTTGTTAACTCAGTCAGTCAAGTCATGCATTTTAAATTTGATTTCGTTTAATCGTTTGAAAAATAAGACTGAAGTTGTTATCTTTTATGGAATCGCTTCACTTTCCAGGGTTTGCTATGGGCGGCAGCGTTGACAAAGTTCGTTGAATTCCAAATTTCGGGCAATAGCAGCGTCTTGGAAGCGCCGTCGACTTATTCGGTGTCTTATTCGACTAACATGGCCGAAGAGGTAATTAGGTTCTATAATTTTAATTCGCGTTCAGGTAGTAATCGCCTTATATCCCTCTTTTATCCACGAAGGCATTGCTGCTAGGTGGAGTTAGCCTGTGTTTAACTCTTCTGAACATTTTTTGCATAGTAATGATGGGCATCATTGTCCTCAAGGTAATAAATAATTGATTTCTTTTAAAGGTCACAGACTAATTCAACTGTTTATTTCGTTTTAGATCAAGGAAGTGGCACCCGACAAAGAGGCGCCCAACACAAGGCGATTCTGGAGTCACGACATTAGAGAAGTACGGAATTACAACAGAACGTTGACCGGAAAAGAAGCTAAAAGCTTAATATCTCGGTAAGCCTACCCGGAAATCAAATACTACTTGCTTCAGAAATAATAACCTATAAATGACGCAACAGGATCCATGATGATATCAACGCTAAATTGGCAGAGGAAAGTGATGCCAAAAACGACGGCTGGCGCAATTGCGTGGAACAGATTTTCACGGATCCTGTTTACCAAACAATTAGAATGAAGAGCGCCTATATTTCTCCTCAGGTGATTTTGAATTTCCAGTTCGTTAACGTATTGTCCTTGTTAGACTTTTTTGAATTCTTTGCAGATCACGCAGATGACATGGCATCCCATTCAGAGACCATCTCATAATTTAAACAGTCCACGATCAATCGAGCAATCTTTGAAACGTCCAGGGATGCAGCGATTTGAAAGGTCTGTTTCTACGCCTAGAGGAGCGAAAGAACAAAACGATTCTGCCGTTAAGGTAAAACTCGGAACGGTAACTAGAGAAAGACAGCTTTTCACTGCCTATTCGCATCGGCAAACACCTTCACCGACAAGGTAAATAATTGTTAGTATTACGTTAGATTCCATTGCGTCAGTTTACACATAGCAATGAAACTGACGCTCGTTCATAAAAAAAAACAGGAAAATCACTTGGAATTTCCCCTTCCAATCCAACGACAGTCGCCAAGGCCGATTTATCATCAGTAGAGCTGATATTCCAATTGGTAGCCGTCGCTCTAGACGGTCTAGCCGAAAAGAAAATTGCACCGCCAATTTGTACGATCTTCATGAACTAGTGCCTTAAAAGGCGAATCCGGCATTTTTTTTTAACACTTCCATTTTACACTAGTGGTCTTATAGTACCCTGCGCTTAGTTACAATTTCTAACCCAAAGAATAAGAAACAACACATTTTACGCATAGTGCTAGTAATGGATAAAAGGATTTTTAAAAAGCCCCACAAAATCTAACAATAATAGAAAATGAATAATGAAAGTAATACATATTCATGAAAATTGCGTTCACGTCTTTACTGCTGAGCACCAAAAACTAGAGACCCTCACTCCGTTCGGGAAGTTCCCGGTAGGGTTGGGCTGTAGTTGCTCTTGAATCGCGGCAACTGTATAATATGCTCTGATTATACTCAACAGCTCCCGCTGTTCGCAAAATTCGGGTTCTTCCATAAGAGCCCACGTTAAAATCGTCATTTCGTTTGAAGCCCCTCCTTTGGGAGGGGCGAGTTACGCCGAGCTCTGTTTCAGGGGTCCCATGGCGCCGTGGCGCGATATATAGGACGACCTACCTCCTTCCACAGAGCTGCGGCAAGCAGCTGATCATACTTCGTGTATAAACCAAAATTACTGTTGATAGGTCATTTCAAGATTGCTTACATGAAGCCGCCATTGTGCAGACCGGCATGGTCGGGTCGTATGAGTGATTTTCCGCCCGGTGGGAGCGCCTTTTGCGGGTGTGCTGTTTCACTCCACGCAGAAACTCATTTGTCAACAGATGGCAGTCCCACCAGGCGGAAAATTCCTCATACAACCCGACCATGCCCCGACCCAAAACCCTTGCCTTTTTTAATAGTATTTCCCGCAAGAGAGTACCCCTTTTCTGAGAGGGATAATAGCCATAGTGGAGGAACCAGGGTTCTGTGACTCTGACCTTACGTAAACGGAATAGAAATTGCTCATAAACACGGCCTTTCATATGAGGTCCGTTGCTAGGCGACGCCGAAACCCTGGCCTTCAAAAGTAAGTTCGCGGCTAGTTTTCGTAATTTTCGTCTAAACGCCATCTATCGTTACAAAAATGATACCCGAAACTCGTGTTGGCCGTCTAAATTGCTCGGCAATCTCTCACCGTTCAGCCCAAAATTACGAAGTACTCGACGTAAACCAGCGTTATCTTCTCCACAAGACGATACCAATGTCCGCTTTCTAACTTGGTAAGAAAACGGAAGTACCCTTTGCCAAGAAATAGCACCATCTATCGGGAGAAATCTCAGAAAAAATGTAGGGTCGGTCGACATGACTCATGAGTAGTCTAGACATGTAGTATGCCATTCCGTTTTGCAAGAATCCCTATCGGGAAACTCAACACGTTTTTACCAGAGTTCAGATTTCTTTAAAACTGTTGAAATGCATAAGACGGTTGTGTCACTGTTTATTAGTTTCGAATTCAAAATGGAATGTTGAGTAGACAATGATTTTAACTTGAGAAAAGGGTATCAGAAGAAAGAGTTGTAAAAACGCGTTTGAGGCAGGCCATCGATATACAATATTTCTGCAATAACAAGAACGACGGGAAAAGTGAAACAAATATCAAAACAGTCACTGAGAATAAGTAAGTAAAACGCCAAAGGGTTGACACGAATCGATCGACCATCGCAAACTTGTAAGGTGATAGCATGAAATGTTACAAAATTCATGGAATCCTTAAAAAAAGAAAGTCCTTTTTTGAAAAACAATCCGTTGTCAAGGTTTTTAAAACTGGAAACGTTAACAAGGTTTCTATCTTGGTCAATATAGCTAATTGTTATACAAGAACATTACGCATTGATCTTTTTTTAGCGTGCTCAAAACTTACGAAACAAAACCTGTTGTGCATTGTTTGGCATAAATAATGGAAACAACCAATAAAAAGTAAGCTATAGAGTTCTTTTTTTTTTAATGTTAGGGTTTGTTGCAGATGCGTATAAAAGGAAATGATAAATGCACGACAATGATGTCGCGGGATTTTATACGTATCTTTGAACTTTGGTTGAAAGAAAAACAGCCTGGAAAAAATACGTATTGTCGTTTTTCACGCCGCGCAATCGGTTTTTATCTCAGCTTTATTTCGCCTCGTTTATCAACTTCTTGTGGTTAGATTGGAGGTGAATCTACCATGTCTTCGATCTCTCCGAAATTGGCCAACGATTCGTTGCTATCGCAAGCATCCGACTCCGTGTAAGACGATTCTGTTGAGCTAACCCCCTTTAGGCATAACGCGCCCTCCGCTGCTGAACACGCTCTTCTCGATCCCCTAGAATTCCTCAACAAAGGTGGCTGCTCACGTCGTTTGCAGATACTGTCTTGTCTCCTCCTTTCAGGGAACCTAAAAGCACTGCGAATCAAAGTAACTGCTTAGATAGAATCGTCGTAAAAATTAAACGTAGTCTATTCAAAATTCTTACGTGTTTTGGCGAGTTCGCGTTGGTAGTCTAAAGGCTCGTAATTCTATCGAGGTACTACTCGATATTGTTTCGTTTTCTTGTTTCTCCTCACCGACCTACGAAAAGGACGCACATTTTTAGTGATACTCTTGTAATCTATTACTGCATTACCTCGCTGTGCAACTCGTCTAACGAAGAAGCAGCCTATGAAAAGATGCAGCAAATGATTAAACTTAGATAAGAAAACAATTATTCGTATACCTGTATTGTTAAGATCACGTCGCAAAGAGGTGACGAACCACGCCGCAAATTAATAATTTGAGGCCCTTTTTTATGCGGCAAGCGTTTATTGGCCGAGCTGAGACTTTCATTCGACGACGAAGTAGCGCAAAAATCGATGTTGCTTTGCGCACGGACTCGGGATTTCCGTTTCGTGCTAACTAGCCGTCCTGCTCCGCGGTCAATACACGGGTCCAAGAAAGATCGTTTGGCAGCAACGGCTGCTTTATTCAAAAGTTCAAACAATACTCGAACAATTACGATTCTGTGAAGCTAGTTACCTAGCGAATCGCGATGATGATCAATCCGGCTGCTCTTGAGACTGCTCTTCCTTTCACGTCGCCGGTCGCATTTGCGAGTGTGACGACGATGAATGCTACTCGGCGGCAAGATCGTTTCCGAGCTTGGATAATCATACAAACCATCAGAATCCGTATGAAGCATATCGGTCCTGGACATTCCATAAAACTCTATATTGTCCAATGAGAATTTTCACATTTTTTTACGTCGCAATATCACCGTACTATTTTATTTGAACCTACTGGTAGAAAAACGGCCGAGCCCAGTGCTTCTCACGTCGCTCAAAGGCGACTCGCTTCGCGATGACACCGGACTAATTTTAACTCTTGTTTCATCCGTACTTCCATTATTGCCCCCACACGTCCATAAAGATGATGGCTCTGGTAGTTGAAGGGATTGTAGCACAATGGGCGGCATCCCACCCGGCTGCAGGGAGAGAAGCTTTGTGTCCAAACTGTCACCCTGAATGCATCGAACATTTAGAAATCGTTATTTTTAAAAAATACATATTTTCGATACATGCATGAAGTGTTTTTATACTTTTAAATTATTTCGCCGCTGTCCCACCAGTTTGGAATCGAGACTTATACTTTTATGAGCCTGTATGAGACTGAAAATTTTCGAATCGAGAAGGCTGTCTTGATCGGATCTGTCGACCGTTTTTCCACATACGTGGAACACGTCAATTCCCTCATCGTGCGATTCACAAGCGGGATTAGGTTCGTCTGCAGCCGGCTCGACAAACAGATTCGCTACTGGATCATCCGCGGTTTCTGAATCTTGTGGATAAATAAGCCGATTGACATTACTGCGATGCAAACTACGTAGAACAGCTGATGGGGTTTCAGGTGGTGAATCTAGGGGAGGTGAACTGGACTCAAGACTTGGCGATAAAAGAGCCCGATGAAAAATCCGGCGGTCTCTCCGTCCGCCGTGCGTGCGACTGAAGGTGACCATATCCTCCTCTTCCTTCCAGATGCAAAGTGTTTTAGATGAGCAAGCGGGGCTGATTCCGGGACTGGCCATTGAACTGTATCCGGATGAACTAAGATTGGACTCGGACGTGGCTATATCTGGCCGACTTTCACCGTAACAGACGAATGGGCTCAAGTAACACATCTTCTGATTGCTGGTTCCTCCTCTGCCTAACCAAAACGATTTGCGGTTTATTGAGGGCATTAATTGTAAGATGTGCTCAAGGCCACATGATAAGGGCCTACTCATCATTTAGCAGCGAAAGGTAATATACTTGCCTAACATTCCAGCATCCGAATCCGATTCAACTTCAGAGAAGTTCGTCGTGATGGTGATTATCGGTGGAGGATGTGGAAGATCTAGAGAACTCGATTTATCCAAAGTGTCTTTGAAGTTACGACGTATGCCAATGGATGTATTGTTGATTGAATTGTCGGCGACTATTGCGTCTACCGGGAGTCGGCGTAAAGGTGGCGAGCCGAGGCTGACGTGCTCCCAGTCGAGTACGGACGTACATTGGGACTTTTTGTTTTGGCATTTCTTTGGCGAGGGATCAAAATCCGTCTTTTCCGGAGAAGCCTCTGATACACACAACAGTGGCACCGTTAACGGAGGGACTGGCGCGATTTCGTTCGTGTCGGTACTCATCTCGAACGCCTCAAAGCGGGCGAAATTGGAATTTAGAATGTTTAGACGTGGCGGCTTGGTCTTAGCTGGTGAAGGTAAGGGCGAATTAGCTGTGGAGGAAAGGGGCGACGGTTGTGTAGATTCCGATTCCACGAGAATTTGGATATTGGAGGGCACCACTATAGAAATGCTCTGTTTTTCCTGATTTTCACGGCTGCTTGTCACTTTTTCAACAATAGATGGCACTGACGTACCGATTCCGTGTTTTTCGTTGCAACTATCACGATGCCATCTCTGCTGCAACAGGGACCTTCTTTGATCGATAGCAGTCGAACTTCCGGAGGAAAGAGAAGAATCCGAGCTACCACATCTCTCTGCTCTTCTCGTGCTTGGAATGGGCGTGTGTGCTGGACTTGGTAATGGCGTAGGTACTTCGTGAATGGGCGACAAAAATTGTCCGTAATTCATGGTCGGAATCTCCAAGGTGATGTGCGGTGAAGTAAAATTTGTCGTACCCAACCGGTTGTTTCGATGGCTCATGGCAGAAGCATCGATAACTGCCACCTATACGCCATTTTAAATATAAAATACGATCCACAAAAAGGTTTATAAAGTAATGCAATATCTTAAACACTCACCTGAATGGACGTACTGTCAACAGAATTCGAAGTCGGTGGTATAACTTCTAAACTTCCAGCGGGTGTTCCGGGCGTTGAAAGGGGAGTAGGAAACGAGGACGAAAGTTCATAATCAGACATCTGTGGACTAGATGGAGTCGATGGTGTCCTATGGTTGGCTGCCGAAAAGTTACGAATGATGTTCAGCAACGACTCTGTGCTTGAAGCCTGTCGGCTGCCTGTCACAACACTTCGGCTAGGTAGCCTTAGGTGACGAGTGCTCTTGCCAATGCCGACCCCATTCACCGAGTCGTTCGATGGTGTTTGATCTGTCAACAGGAAGTTGTCTTGTATGTCTTGATCACTTGCACTTCCTTGTGTAGTCGAATTGCTATTATTGGAACGCCAAAAGTGACGCGAGTTCCAACTGCGTTGCTTGCGTTTGTTATGAACGTTTCTGGGATTCGATGCTGTGCTCTCGTCTACGACTTCTATGTACTTGCTCGGCTCCTCACTGGCGCTGGTATCGTTCTCTGAACTGGTCATATCGGTTTTCACCATTTCCATCATTCGGGCGAATGTTACCTGGTCGTGAAAAAAATGTATGTAAGGAAAATTGCTTTGTTTTTCGGTTGTCATTCGAAAAGCTAATAAATCAGTAAACAGACATGCATTTTTTTTATTGTTGTCAAATTGGTAAACAGTCTGTTCAACTTGTTGATGCCAAATAAATCAATAATAATAGTGAATGTGTGACACTTGAATTTCTTTCCCAGCTGCCAACATCCGTCATTAACAGAGCAAAGTAAATTGAAACAGTTTGAAAAACTAACAGGTGCCCCATTAACACAATTCATGTTGATGCTGAGGGATAGCGTCATTATAGCCTTTTCATGCTCGGTAGTTGAAATAATTTAGTAATTCAACACCAACCTTCTTTTCAGCTTTCAAATCAAGTTGTAGTTGCAACTGCGCTGCTATAGCCGTGTCCATCATACTTGCATCCGTCGTGTGATCTTGAATGGCATTCAACAAGCTCGAAGGCGATTGCAAGCTTAGCTGTGTCATCATTATCGCCTCTCCTGGGTCTGAGGTGTTGTACCCAGGGTGACTGCTGGGAATCTGAGAAGCGATCAATCTCTGTAAAATTTGTTGGCGTTCCATATCACGGCGCTGGCTGGCTACATCATTATCCGATCCTCGTTTGCTCGGCGATGGAGAACCTGAAGTCAAGCATCGTTAATTATTGACTTATACAAAACTCAAGCTGGAGAATCAAGTCGAATCAAGTCATTCAAGAAGCCTTAATTCACTAGCTGAACCGACTAATGAGCAAAGTTTTGTTAATGAATATCAACAAGAAGATTAGCGTTTTCTATAATTTTAATGATTTTGAGTAATCCTGTCAAATCATTTCAATTAAAGCAAAATGGGCACTAAGTAGGCCAACTCTATGGAAAAGCGTAAGGCATTCCAAAAGACTATCTCTATTCCTTCACTAGTTATCGCTAAGTATCTCTAGTATTTAAATCCTTTAAATAGGCTACTACTAATTAGTATTAAAATTCTTTAAATACTACTAATTAGTATTTAAATTCTTTAAATACTGCTAATTAGTATTTAAAGGAATTATGTTTATCCGTTATTATAATTATCCATATACGGATATGGATTATTGTTTGTTTTTCATCGAAGCTGGGCAAAGAATGTGATGAAATGGAATATGAACTTACGTTTCGGCAGGCGAAAAAGATCGTCTAGGCTGAAAGTTCGTCCACTACGCGGTCCCCTATTGCAAACACCAATTCTCCTCGAATTTCCGCCGTTCGTGCCTCCGGTGCCCGACACACTCGTGTGGCTATTACTGGGGCTGATGAGCGAAGTTATACTTAGCAACGAAGGCTTTCGAAAACCTGGCCATCCCAAAAAATTACGCTGAGATGCCGTGGCTTCAGCAGCTGGAACCTTTACATAGAGAACAACAGCATTCAACATTCGCGTTTGCATTTGCTGACATTTAGGTCTATAGCAATCACGTGAACCGCAACATAGCACAATCATCTGAGGCCATACCGTACTTTAATTGCATTTAATTGACGATGACTATAAATTGCATTTTTGTCTACAAGGCATTCAGAGAGCTGCTAAGTTGGTGACACAAGAAGTGACACCAAAATTCGAGTACATTTTCGGAACTTACACTGAGACCGGTCTGGGGACTGGCTGGTCTGCTGATTGCATTGGCTTCCATGTTTATTTGATGACAGTTATGTCTCCCTCGCGACCAATCCAACAGGGCCGGTTCCACCAACTTGCCTCTTTCCAACTCTTCGCTGACGAAACGATCGAATTTTTCAGCAAAATGCCTTTTGGCACACCAAACTATTGCTATGATTATGAGCACGATGGCAATAGTCATAAGACCCAGCCAGAAGGGCTCTTCCAGCATCCGTTGCGACAGCGGCTTGTACGGAAGATGCAGCCAGCGGGTTTCACATCGAAGACCTACAGCGGAATACAGAACGAACGACGATGTTAAGCACGTCAGTACCTCTTGAAACAATTTTTTGTTTTTTGCATTATTTTTTATTTTAAAAGCTTCTTTCCTACTTCCTTCAAGAGAAAAACACAATGAGGAACTTGTAGAGAAGTACCTGGAATTAAGAAAAGGGGAAAAAGTGTGCAAAGTGTGTGCATGTCCAACATCTATCAGGACAAATGGTACCAAGTGTTCTGCATTGCAGAGAATTCTTGCAAAAGGTCAGGAGTGAAAGTGGTGCACGTGACGCAATCTCAAGGAGAGGAGCTAGGGAAGAGAGAGGCGACGAAAACCTACGACGTCGTGAAGAAGTGCGCCGGGCAGCATCATTACAAGCACCGTCGAGCATGCAACGTATAGTTGACTGCCGTGTAAGTCATCATTAAACCCATTAAAGAAAAACAAAATGCATTTGTGCAAGCTAGAGCCACAAAAGCGCTCGCGTGTGATATGAACTCAGGTGTAGAGCACGATGCAGCATCGTAATAATAATGGGGGGGCAGCAACGAGAATACTACAACACAAGTCTTCAATTTGTTACAAGTAAATACCTTGCCACCAGGGAGCGCATTGGCAGATGAAACCGTCGTTGGTCGGGACGCACTTGCCACGATCACCACAGGGTTCCAGATCACAAGGGGCTAAACGAGAGTCGCACAAATGACCCGTAAATCCCGGATGGCAATTGCATCGCTGAGTTTCGTTGACTGCGATGCAAGAACCGTGATGGCACGAACCCGGTAGCTGACACAGAGTCAACGAGCAAAAGATTCCTAATGGTAAGGCGAATTTTTTTAGTCGTTAAATACACACACACTTGAAATCGTAAAAATGTTTCAAGTGAGTGGCGAAAGAATGCTTTTGCTCAACTGGTTAACATTTCCCAATATCCATAATAGAATACCAGTACCTCGCCAGTTGTCCTTGCACTGACAGTAATATTGATCGTCCACTGCGGTGCAAACACCTTCCCCTTGGCAAGGATCTGGATCGCATGAATTCACCGGAGAATGCTCGGGCAGAGCGGAAACCTTCTCAGCGTAGGTAGAATCTGAAATAATGAGACGCAGTACATTCAGGACATGATTTTACAGATCTCTTTTTGCAAATGAAATCTTCATAAAAATTTAATATCAGTCTGTGGGCCGTCACATGTTTCACGGTTGGCATTCTAGCCAAATTTCAAATTTCCGGTTGGCTGTATATACCTTGCACGGATTTGACGCGCCCAAGGACGCCCGACCAGTTGATGCCAACGTGCACATATTCAATCGTTAACGTATGGAACTTTGAATCGTAGAAACTTGATTCAAACTCTGCAGTTGAACCTATTGTCTCGTTCCTGTAGCACAACTTAATCTCGGTGTTATTATTGTAGGCGTCTCTCAAAACGACCATGGCCGTCACAGCTGGACGGAAGGATGAATCGCACGGTGTCAGCCAACTGGGAGCTTGATGACGAAGATAAGAACCGTGGCGAGTCATTAATGTGATTAGCTGACGCAGTTGACTAGGAGGCGGATGTGGATAATTAAACGGAACCAATTCCAGTTCATCTTCGTTGTCAAGGAATAACGTGTCTGTCAGCGTAGTTGGGATGGGCACTAAAGAGGTTCAATAGACGCATTTCAGTTGAACTTATTGCAGTTTGCACAAACTTTTTTTGAAAGAAAGATGAAATATTTTTGGTAGGGATCGGTTACTGAATCGATACGAGGCGTGGAAACCGCGGCCTCTCTTCCCATCGCGAGTAATCAGCTGGACTTTGAGTTGGTTGCCGTCTGAGATCCATTGTAGAGCGTCCTTCGACGAGTTGTAGGATCCACATAGCTGGATCGAATTCGAGGAATTCCAGTCTAAACGGACGTACTCGTCACGACAAGAGAACTGTTGGCGTTCGTTGCGAAAATCCATGTCAAAAGTATGGAATTTAATCCACACTCTACTTCCCTCTAAGAAGACAAAATTTAAAGATTAATAAATAAATGCCCTAAAGAATGGACAAAAGACGGATGGATTTTATTTTATTTTTTACCTGGAGCTATAATATGGAAAGTACAGTTCATATTTGGTAACAGAAAAAACGGATAGTATGGACTGAAAAATTCGCCCTGGGTCTTTTCCATAATCTGTAATGGACAACCAGGTAGCGGCATCGTTGACCAAACGGCATGAAATCCATCCCCGGAAATAGAAAAATCCGAGTGAAATGTTATCCAGATCTCCGACGTTTCCGAGACGTAGTCCAATCTTTTTTGCACAATAAAAACGAAAACAATTATTATTTACTTCCTTTTTTAGGATCAGAAAGTTCAGTTTTGGCATCGAAATGTTGTTGTTTCGGTTTTCATTGTTCCATGATGATGTTGTTTTTACCGTTCTAGGTTGCTAGTGTATTGTCCACATATCTTCTGCATAGGGCCATTTTCTCTACTCTGCAGGCCTAGGTAGTCATACAAACAGTTTTCCTGGAATTCGATATCGATTTGTTTGAAGCGCACCACCAGACGTTCAGAGGTGGACGAACTATTAGGGGCTTTGATGTGCAGTCGGAAGTGATTGCCTTCGCCATAAGGTGCCGGGTAATTGGGCGATTTGACCTCACCCTCCCTTGACTCAATGGAAGAGTTGAATGCTATTCCAGGGTCATCTAAAACAAAATGAACAATAGTAATCAAGCGTACCATGACTATCTGGAATGCATTAATCTATGGTGCCAACATAGTAGCATTCATGAGCAGTGCTATGGGTAAATCATAGTCTGAAGAAACAAAATATTTTTATTTGCGGGCGTGCTGTATAAAAGGCTGTATGAACTGTTTGCTCTCGAATAATTCCGCCACTTGTATCAAGTGACGCTTCCTTGAAGACCAGTACATTGGAATTTTCGATTTCCCGTTTGATTTCATCGTGGTTTTCCGAAATTCAGTCATTTGAAATACGAAAAAAGGCATCAAGAATGCAGTGACGATACTTGTATACCAACGCCTTTACAAGACGCTTATGGGCGATTGGTTATCATTCTTGTTCTTTAAATTCCCCGCTTTCATTCCCTCATAAACTGAGCATTATAGCATCATATACGTACTTGTACCAGGGATATGCATTTAAAATTTTTTAAATGGCACAAGCCTGGGAGAAATTCTCATTCACCTCAAGTGCGCCAACGTCACGACGCCCAACAGAGATCAAGGGTTCCTTCACCCTTCTTCTCTGACGCCCATGTTAAAAAGGTCACCTAACACTAGTAAACTATGAATGCCACACACATACACACACACAAATTGGAATCGTAGAAATTGCAAGTGTGGCACTTAGATGATTGCTATAACGGGTAGTTTAAGAATTGAGACGTAAACAGCTGTCGGTGTTGCCCAGCTTCGTCGATGTTTGAAACGCTGGCTTTGCGCATGCCTGTAACAGAGGGGAAACCAAACTCTTCCCTGCTATCGTTCAATAACTCAACAGCTGAATTATTAACGCTCTTCTTTTCCCCTTTTGCGCCTATTTGCTATGCACGATCCCCAAAACGTCTCTGAAGAATATGGGAAACATTTTCCGAAATGAATCTTTTGAAATCCCTGGGAATATAAAAAGCAGTCAAGAAAAAAAAAATGGCAAACACTTTATAGAAAACAAGAAAGTGATGCATAAAAAACAGGAAAAGACAATCTCGAACTGTGAATGCGGGAGCATGAAAAAAATCCAACTAAAAATTCCATGCAAAAAAAAACTGCTTATAGCTACTACGTAAAGGAAGAATTTGTTACTTTTTACAAGTTTCTCGCAGATGTATCCCCCAGGAGAGCCACATGGTTCCAGATTCACTGTTGCGTTAGTAAGCTGAGGCCAAGCGCGAATTGATGGGCACTTTTGGATGGCACCAACTAAGAAGCAAAACGAAAATTTTAAACATCAATGTGGTAAAACATTTTTTAATCCATAATGGAAAATGATCGTTCATCAATTAACAATTATGAAATTAGACTTCTGTTCTTACCCCATAATGGGATGCTGAGTTGGAACCGGTTAGATTGGCCAATCCAATAGAAGGCAGTACTATTCAGTTGCTCATCGGAATTTATCTGATCTAATAAGAATCGTATTTCTTCACCATTGCTGTCCGATAACACTAGGCCGGCCTACATTGATTAAACAAGACATCGTATTCAGACGTGTGCGTCATAATATCATTAGTATTATGCGAAAAATTTCATGCTCTAAGGTGTTCGATGAGGACATCATTACTCTATAAAATAATAATGGAATGGCGGAAAGCCAAAGTTCACCTGCATACTCCTACACATTTCGTTTGCCTCAAACCAGCTAATTTCCGGGTACGGCGCAATCAAATAACAACGTCCGTGATGGGAAATGGAACCAACTTCTGGACAACTTAAATCACCTTTAAAGCACATAAAAAATGATTTTTTTAAATGCAATCCAATCAACGGCAACACTCGCGTTAATGACGCATCAATAGTGTCATATAGCATACCTCGTTCTATACTTGCTCTCAATCGAAAACCGTTGCTGTTGTAAGAACTGTCTGATGTAAACCTTTTAAAGCGAAATGGAATAAATATTTAAATGAACAGCATCAGTCATGAAGGTAAACTTTTATAGTACTTGATTCGCGCTTGATTTCCGTTGCTTTTCCACTGCAAGAGTTTTAATCGTGAATTCCAATTCCCGCACCGCCGCCAAGGCGTTGCGCTGGCATCCTTACGTTCACCGAAAATCGATAGTTGGTTCAAATTTTGAAGTTCTAAAACGTCGTAGTTGCAACTATCAAAGAGAAAAAAAAATACACGTCAGTGGTCGCGTACAGATATCAAATCCTAACTAAACGTAAGTTAACGTAAGTAAAAATATTTGATAAAGAAAAGGTTGCTAACGCTATTCTACGAAAAGGTTACATATTGGTTCGCTATACTGTACAATCAAAGCTTTGAAGGGCACCATATACCCACAGTATTCTGGCCAAATTAGATTCCGATACAGAACCTCTGCCTTTTATGAAAAGAATGTGGCTATATCTTGCTCACGACGGAGATGGCTATCTTTTGTTTGCGTCATTTCTACCAATGGAAGGCGAAAGATGACATTATGGCATTTTCTCTACATGGTCTAATAGTATTTGTGCTGTTTAGGGGGAAAAGGAAGAAGAAAGGCTTTAAAGAAGTCTCTCGAAGCCAGATGATAGCCTCAATTTATGCCGAGTGAAACTATGACGTAGATAGGAACTCTATTCGGGGTTCACACGTGGAATGATGAGAAATATGAGAAATGGCAGTTTAGATACATAAACCGTCCTATCCTGCCATAACAATTTTGAAATGCTGCTAGAAATGCATAAGTAGCTCACACGGAATATTGCATAACATTCGGTAGCAGGTGCAAGTAAGTGATATAGAATTTTGTCCAAAGTTTTAGGTTTTCACAGCATTAAGCTATACGCGGCAACCTCATAAGGAAAGTCGTTTGGCTCAAAAATTTCTTGTATAGTTTGTCCAGTAACATTTCCCCAACATAACAAATAAAAACACACAAAGGAATTGATTCAGTACGCAAAGTAGGCTTCGATAAACTTCTCCAGCTCACGAGTAGCGGCAAATTCACTCCATCTTTTTTCTGTTTGTTGTCACGTAATTGCAAGATTTCAGAAGCATTTCTTCTCATCGTCGTCCTTCTAACTTTGGTTTTCAATTCGTTCACCAGTTTCTCCCTTTCTACCCTGAGCTTTACATCTTCAATATTCCCTTCTTATTTGTCTGGCTATATCCGATTCCAATGCCATGGGCCTTCGCTATACTCAACGTTGTTATTTTACCGCATTTCAGATCACACGCAGAATGCTGTAAGCTTCTTTTTGTCCTTCTCTGCAGTCAAAAACACCGGAGTCGATTTTTCAATCCCCTTCAGTTAGTGTTATCGACCACAGCAACCAACGCAAGACAAAGTTTTATTCCTGTGTAGTAAGTTTTATGCCAGCACTATATGTTTCTGTCGAGAAGAAAGAATGCGGGATAGCTCCATTTTTCCCGTCCTTTTTTCTGGTTAAACGTAATATAAAAAATACACGATCAGCACTCTTAGGTTTTAAAAAATAATGTACCAAATTAATGGTAGTACTGTCTAGTGCCTATCTATAATGTAACCCTCGCCAATAATCCGTCGCAGCATCACGCAAGCGACATACGGGCAAATGTGTAGAGCAGCCAGCAACGCATATGTGTTAGACCAGAAAATTGGAGACATTACAGACAAACAGACAGCCATTAAGACAAAAGAAAACCTAATTTGGTTTAGAAAATTTATCTGATTTTATCATCAACATTGCGTTTCATCAAGCATTTAGCAAACAAAATGCAAGGGATACGAAAAGACGTAAAGAGGATCTGTAAACGGTACTTACTCCTCTTCTTCCTCAAGATCGAAAAATTCAAAATTGAGCACAATTTTGAAACCAGGTGGTGCGTTTACATCCACAATGCAAGTGATGCCATTCGGGTAGGGTCGAGGAAAGAATGGGCTTTGAACAAAAGCCGAAGTCCGTAACCGGTTCAACTCCTCAGAACGATTGCAGCTCATGACGTCTTTAAACTCACCGAATGTAACTGCATTGGAATCATCTCGGAAACAGGCAAAAGGTCAGTCATACATTTCGAATTCAAAGAAATTACATTAGCTCTGATATTAAAACCAGTTCGAGCCACACACACGAAATAAAAATCAAAGAAAATGATCTACCGTCGTTTCTAGGTTTCTGGCAAACAAAGGGATTTGCGACTGAGCAATCTCGGTCATTCCAATAGAAGCCGCCAGCTAGGGCTTCGCTATAACTCGGCTGTCCAAAACTTTGTCGAATTTCAACGCAATCTTGGTTAGAGATGCCGTCGTCACTAGGCTGAGCGTTATAAAGCTGATGCACAGGCCAACCGGAAAACCATTCTAGCAGCAGCAAGTATAGACATAAAAGTTGAAGAAAAAAACCGCTGAACCATAAAATTAACTTAACGTAGTTATCCTACCGAAACATTGACGTGCAATTCAATTTTGGCAAAGTAAGTACGTGTACAGTGTATTACATTATACGTCTAAGTAAAATGCAAACTAGTTGGATAATCTTATGCCATGCGTGTTTTCAAATCACCAATGGAAAACCTGCGTTGCTATTGGCGCTAGAAGAGTGAAATGGCGAATTTTTGATTGAACAGCGATCGATTGTTTTGCATATTTAAGGGACGCTACGTGATTACTGAAGGTTTGCATAAGCTGATTTTAGTTTCTCGCCGATTGCCGTGCACTTAATGCCACCGTTTTCGTATCAAAGCTTTAATAGGCCTTCAAGATCAAGGAGAAATGAAATCGTAAAAGCCTTTGGGAGCTTGTGTGAACTAGCAGTAAACTATGAGCCTTTAATCATTATACCGCTTACTCATTATGCTTGCATGCGAATAATGCGCGGATGAATTTTATCGTGCCGAATTACTACAAACTTCAATGACGTATGGTCGACCTTTCATCTTACCACAACGTTCTACGTGCAAGTAGGTCTATTAAGAAAAAGGATTGATCATGTATAGGGCCATAGAATCTAACGGGGCCAGAATATAGGGCCAGAAATATCTGACGCTGTACGAATAAGGAAAGATGTTGGAACTTTTTGGGCGCGTTCACACCTATTCTCTGTAAGTATAAGGCCTATAAACTAGTTCTAAATTACACATACTATCTCTGCGGAGACGGAGATTAAGTAAGAAAAAAAAAAAGTCTTTGTAGCAAGAACGTGCACTGTATAAGTATCTTACTAGTGTAGCTGAACGTTGCACCGCTGCTCCATTCGAAGATTGTTTCCTGTTTTTGATCTGATGCGCCAATCCAGTAACTTTTTTCAGGCTCATAGTACGCACTGTAAAAGAGAGAAGCGTGGAAAATTAGCTTTTGTTAGATCTCATACTCTCGTCTGATGTTATGACTTTGCAGGAAAGTCTTTTTCTCCTTAGATCTTGTTATCACATTCGTTTTTTGACGCGTCAATTCAAAGAAGCGGACAAACCAACATTTGTGCTCACGATCTCGCGATAAAGGGCGTGTTAACGGCATAACTTGGATTCGTGCTAACTAAAGACTATATTAAAGACTATGCAGGTGAATTTTCTTTTTCCAGTGACGTTGTTTTCTCTCTTTGGTGTGGTTTCCGTATTATAAGAATTAGAATTTAAACCTATACTATAATTGGCAACGGGTCTGAGAACAAAGTGTCGGTGCGGCAAAAGGCTTATTTAACCACAGACTTAAATCCCCAAACGCAGCATTCGCGGTTTTTCTCATTGTGCTTGATGCGTAGACTTACTCCGCGTTTCGAACCCATCTCTTGGGCTGTCTAATTCGGTTGCACTTTAATCTGCTTTTTATTTGCTCAGCTAAAACTCTTGCTTCAAAACCTACACCTTTTGTTTTGCTCTATTCCCTCCACCCTTAAGCTGTTATTGATTATAGAGAGCTACGGCGTCTGCTTAACTAGGATCAGTAAAGGACGAAAAGTTCAGGGTTTTCTTTGCATAACAAGTGAATAAATGCTATCCAAACCTTTGCACAAATGGAAAGGTATTGGGACTGTGCTTGAAGATGGGAGCCTAGACTTGTTGCAAGATGTAAAGTATAAATATATACGTGAAACGACAGGCTTGCTGCAAGCATAACGAGAATTACAGCCACTCACAGAGTTCTAAGCGTTTCGAGGGCGTAGATTGTTCTTTCTACATAAACGTTTCACTACGACGTAGTTGTTTGTTGACATTTTTTTCAACCAAAATACTGGCAAAGGAAACACAGTTACCGGAGAACTTGTTGTACCCATTTGAATTAAATATGCAAAACGTTATTTTTAGAGCTTTGAGAGATCCCAGAAAAATATGGATGAGACAGCCTTCTTTTATGTATCTCACTGTAACCACTTATCGCAACGTGCGTAGTGAACCAATACGTTATTTTGTTATCGTCATGATACCCACAAAAAGAAACACTTACAAAAGAAAAAGAAAAGTATACCATCTTCTTGCAACAGACAAATATCCCTAATTTGATTTCGTACCAATACGTACATCAAAGAAAAATATTTACGTGAAACTGTGAGAAGCTCCTTTTTTATGTTGCAAGAAACTCGAGTAATTTACCCCATTGGGCTAGTGGTGGGCGGATATCGTTACGTGATAGTGGATTGTTTATTTTGAAAGAAATATCTTTCACCCAGTATATAGACAGTGATGAATACGGTTTTATGTACCACCTGCCTTCTTTCCCATCTGAGAAATTGATATCCTATCCTGCCTAGTTTCTCATCCCGACGGTATATATGTAGCCTACGTACGTGAGCGCAGAGAATGAGAAATATCGACGCGCAGAGGGCGTAAACATATTTGCCCATCGTCGTGAAGCTGTAGGTTTTTCAGTTGGGTAATGTGGTTTCATTACTTGGTCAATAGCAGCTACCAAGCAGTATTGGACGCACAAGTTTTGGGCAAGGAAATTGGTGGTTGTAACTTGTAAGCCTACGCAGGTGTATAACAAGGAAGACTAAATTGCTTTTCCTCGTTTTATTTTATTTGAAACACACTGCTTTTAACCCATTTAATTGCAGAGCAGCCGGTTGCTGTCGTTTTTTTTCCAGCTGAGCTATAAACAAAAGCGGCCTTTTCCTTATACTTTCTGTCCACACGTTTTCGCAAAGCCGTCGGTATTGATTCGGTTTCATCGTAGACACCGTGTCGACCTTATGCCTTTTAAATTCACGAAATCTAAGCGCCATCGCCACGATGTATGTTTTTTTATGTCAACCTTGGAGTGCGTCTAAGTAGGCTATTCCGCGTCTTAATGTGGACGTCATGTCGGGTCACGTCACATACGAAAAGTGGACAAACATACAGAGTTGTATGTCTGGCTATACGTTTGACAACCATACGTTTGGTCGATACCGAGGCCTCAAAGGGCTTTTCAGGATGTCTCTTTGTCATGATCCCTGCGCTGATGTACAACTTTTAGCTCGTTACTTACCTTTTTGTAATCATCGTGTCGACCACTTGCTCGATTTCAGAGTTTGTGATCGCAACCAGATGACCGTTGGGAGCTAACTGGCTGCATTTTTCTTCCGCTTCGTGCCACGTTAAAGGCTCGGAATGCAACCAAACGCAAGTTTGCTCGTCAACTAGTACTCCTTCTCCGCATCCATCTGTCAAACGAGGATCAGCTTCAGTGGTGTAATGGACGCTTAGGCGTAGGGCTGAATGCACATTCCTCGTCTCACCATATGAAGTGTTACTAGATGGTTTTGCCACTTCTCCACCTGTAAAGAATGTTACTTTTAATTACTTTGCATTTTTCTTCGCATGTGCTATAAGAAGAACTAAAACATTTGTCGGATGTCGAGTACCTTGATTCATAGACCGAAGTACCACAGCCTGAAATTTTAAGAAATTGCCCAATGAAGAGAAGGAAGCAGATGGATGGTGGTCGTTTAAACATTGGACTCGGTGACCTGTAGCATCTTCGATTTGCACAGATATTTGACATCTGCCACTTTGTAGGAGAAGTGAATTGTAGTTCAGCTCTTCATCACCTACAGCTTCCTTCTTTACTAGATCATTCTCATGTGGAATTATACTGTCATCGTCGTGTAAACGAACCGAGAGTTTTATCTGGTAGCCGTATGGAACGTGGATACGGAAAGTGCATTCATGAGGACTTGCAACCAAATCGGAATCGGACAACTCGATAGTTTTAGAAGGTTCGGTAAGTAAAACGTTCAGACAAGGTCCGAGAATGTTAAACTTGAACACGAAGAAATTATTACTAGCCGCGGTGCTTCCTCGTATGTGGTGGCGGTTACGTTGATTACTAGTATAGCGAATCAACACCCAAGGTTGGAATGTTTGCCATGTCCGCAGGTTCTTGGAGTAATCCTGGATTTTTCCGCAGAACGTACGAGCGACCTGCCAGCGATGAACTTCAGCTAGGTTTGACCAAGATGGCTGTTGCGAGTTGTGAGCTGGTTTCCCATCCACCATCTGATGTGGGCCCCAGCTTGTTGACGTTGCTAATTGCAGTTGGCTGTCCTGATGGCATTCACGCGAGTGTGGCCGGTGAAGCTTGAGTTTCCGTAGAGTAAGTTCAGCGCTAGATCCACCAGGAACGTTTAGGAGCAACAAGCATCCCCAAGTTGGCGACGACGAGTGGTCCACACCGTAGGTGGTACTCTCGAACTGAGGTGGAAAGTGCGAACTCGACACTACGCCACGGCTGGAGTGCAATTTCAAGTAGCAGCCTGTCAACGAAAATAGAGAGTTGACTTGTATAACGGATGATATAAAGAGCGTTGATATATAGAAAATTTTGAATTTGGGTTTGCAAAGCCTTCTCACTAAATGCAGGGAAATTGACACTAAATGCAGGGAAATTGCAATACCATTTTCCAAAAATGCATTGTAATAAAAACAATTGATCAAAAATGTTCTGATCTTCTCAAATAAAATAAACATACAGCCACCAAGTGAAAGTGAATAGATAAAGCCAAGCTTACCTGGGATAACAGTGTGGTTGAGAACGGCCAGGCTGAAAAGTTTACGAGTTACTGTCGAATACCCTAAAAGTCTAATTATATCAACAAACAAGGTTATTACATGAAACGTATTGATTTAAGCTCGTATAGGTAGATCTGGAAAATGTCTATAATCTTCCACCATATTTTCTAGACAGTAAATTTCAATTCGATTCGTGATGTCCAAAGAAATGTAAAACGATTATGCAAAACGGACACTACCGAAGTGTTAGAGCTGTTTCAACTTCAGGAGTAGACTTGAATATCCAAGAAATGTTGTTGAATACAGAAGTCAGTTGGAGTAACTGAGGAACAGAATTGTCACTCAAAGGATCACACAAGCGGGTAGCTGTAGCTTGAGGACTGGTTTGCGTTAGCTTTCCAACATTCGCTTGTAATGCATACAAGTAGCTACCTTCATTTTCATCCAGGGTAATTTCAACTGAAATAAAAACAAAGAAAATGAAAAATTTGAAAGAGAAGTCATCCATCTTTTTTTCTTGACTAGGATGTGATGGATTTGGGACAATACATGTAACCTATAATAATTAAGCTAAACTGTAAGGAACATCGAATCCAACCGCTAAAGTACAAACGAGAAAGGAAAGCCCCTACTTAAAGCCCCCAAATCATTTTACCTTGTGCGTCATCACACTATCTTTCCCTAGTGATCGATCAATGGGGCGGTCGAGATAAGTAAAAAAAAAAACACAACAATCGTTGAAAATGTTACGTCATGTTTGCAATATCGTCAACCTCACACGCCACTAGATTTGTTTTGATTCCTAGAAACGCACGCATCAACAATTTTCTAAAGGATCTCACAACAAAGTGCGTGAGTGCTACCAAGTGTTAATAATAAGTCAACTGTGTTGTCCCTTCCACTCTTCTTAACGTTTTGGCCAGCGAATCACTATTTTCTTTTAATATATTTAACATCTTCCATCAAGAAAATTACCAGTTTGCTTCATACTGGAACGGGCATGTTTACAAAGTTCTCCGTTCTTAAGGTACAGTTTGATTGTAGATAGATCGAAGGTTCTTCAAAGAAACGTAAGCAGTTTAGTAAACGGTAAAAGAAATAGAAAAGAAAGCAAGTGGTGAATGCCTCAAACGACAGAAGAAAAGAATTATTCAAATAATAATTTTTTTTTAAGGCGGTCTAACTGAGAACTTTCGTGTAAAACCTTTTCATAGCAATAAAAAGGTGCTTCCAAATAACACAACATCGTCTGCCGAAAGAATTGCGGCGTACAGGGAATGCATATCAGGTTAGAATTTGGGGCCAACAGCAGTTCCCGCGAAAATCAATAGAAACGAAACATCACATTAATAAAAGCCGCTTCAGACATGTATTTTGGCCGTATTGGACGCAGCTAGCATAATTATTAATCAATAACATCCAATAAAGACCCACGGAATGTGAGTCACTTGAGGGTGTTGGGTGGAGTATTTACGGCATACAGTATTTACTACGTATAACGTTGCTTGAATTATAATCCCATTCACTATCAACAGAATAAGACATAGTTTGCTGCTTCCTTTTTCCATCGTCCTTCAAGTGATAGATATACTTGTATTACGCTAAACATCAAGAAAGTAAAGGCCTCTGTTCATCAAAGATTTACCGAGTTAAGCAATCTATTGATTTCCGATGCCTTAACTGTTTGAGTGCGCTAGGAAATAAAGGTAGCCATGGTTTCCTTTAATGAAAAAAAAAAGGGGCAGGTAAAGAACAATCGAGATCAAGGCTAGTATTCTCCGTTGAAGGACAAAGCTGTTGCATGCGCGGAAGAGGTTAAGGAAATATTTCAGATCCATGTCTTGTACACGAAGACTACAATTTATCTCACCGCGTAAACAGCTCAAACACAACCGTAACAGGGCTTCACTTTCCCCGCTGGTATAAGACTCCCAATATTACAAGCAATTTATGTCATCGTATGAATGTTACTCTACGTTATCCCAGATGGGGTAGGGGAATTCCCTTCCAAAATTTTTTATTTTCAGAAAAATCTAAGTGTAACATAGGATTTAGAATAATAATTTTACGGCAATCACTAAAATTCATTTCGTTTTTGCGTCGGACTCATAGGTTTCGAGTTATTCCAATTCAAAGTGGTCGCGTTAAAATCAGTTTGATACCCGTTTTACTGAAAAAACAATATAATTTACGGGAAATTCGTATATTTTATTCGAACACAACCTTCAAATTTGGTTATAGCAGATTAAGTTTCTTCGAATTCCAAGTACAAAATTTTTAAGCCTAAATTTTTCGTGAAAAGTCGGACTTGAAAATTAAAGCATTTAATTTATTTGTCAAAAACCCAGATAAAACTACAAATGAATGTGGTTTAGATACAAGATGTATTGAGGATCACGAAAATCAGCTTCATTTTTTGGCAACACTTATAGTTTTTGAGCTATTTAAATTCAAAGTCATTATTTTACATTAACCTTACATCGTTTTCTCTATTACTGTTACCACTTACCAGTAGGCCTACACTCCAACGGCAATCTCACACCTAAAATCGATCATATCATATTCAAGCAGTCTCTAATAAAGACGGAAAGGGACCAACGAACGTGGATTTATTGAGGTCAACTATAGATATTCCCCTTTGTGGATTAAACCAACGATGCCGCAGTTGAAATTAATTCACTGTAATTTATGCATAGAGATGTTCGACCATGATATTTCTAACTGTCTTCTTAGCACCTAACTAACATAAAATTGTTAAGACATTCCCACCAGCAACACCAGTCAGTATACTATACTACGTAGCCAGCCATATTCTCTGCTTACAGATATAAATGATAAAAATTCGGGTGGAACGTCACATATCGGAAAATTGTTATTGAAACGCTCTACACGAGGTTCAGTTTTTCCTAATTCTCTGCCATGCGTTGGTCAATACCAGAATGGACGCTCCGTAACGGAAGAACGAGAACTGCATCGTGAACTTATTATTGTAGAAAATGTATGCTGCGTTGAAAATTGAGTTGGATACATTTCTCCCTTGTTATCCGTCTTTCGGAGCCACTGAGTAATTATGTTAATAGCCCTACATGGCAAATCGATAGATCTCTATCAATCTAAGGGCAACAGGTCCCAGAGAGAAATAAATTTTGAATTTTAATTTCTTAAGACAAAGGGCGTGATGTCTTATATTGTTCTCTGAATCGATAAGGAGTTGGTCTAGCACTCCTGTTGGCGCTTTACGCTGGCGCTATGTTATTGATTGCAGGAGTTCTTAAGGTTAATCATTAACTGTGATTGGATGAGCAACAACCAGAGTCCCATATTCACCCATGGGATGTAACTTCTGGCTATTATATTCAAGCGCTACTGCCTTTTATATTTACCTAACAAAGTAGTACTAGGGGAATTCCATTGGGCAGGAATTTTTCTGCAACAAAATTCCGAGGCATTCTTTTTTTTATATTTATGCCATACATAGACTATAAAAGACTGACAAGTAAATGTGTTTTGAAGTGACCCTTATGTGCAACGACTATTTTCCGGAAAAGAAGCATGCTGGCTCGAACCGATTTGTTTTACCCATTTGGTACCGGTACAACTTGGCTGTCGCTATATAGAACATTAATTTTGCTAGCGTACTAACTCTGATGAACATGAAATTATTTCTCCGCTTCCAAAATTTCAATATTCTGTTTCTATGTTTTATTGCTATTATACCAGCCTTTGGGTTCCGTGACCATATTCACTGTCCAACAATGCCCACGTACACGAACTAGACTATTCTTTATTCAGCTAGTGTCATGGCAACCTGGGCTCGTTTCCATTGAATAATATCATACTAATGGCAGTTCAACAGGTACATAAGTATACACTTGTTTAGACAGCCATACGTATTTCAACTAATATATGTGCTATGTAATGAGAGTGTCGAACCAGATATTCCATTTCTGGTGACCTCTTTCTGTTAAGCGTTTAGCATTGCTTCTCTGTGAATTCAACTGGTCAAGCAAATTAGAACAAAATATAATTTTTATGCTTCATAACCTGAAGGGAATTTTCTTGCTAAGAAGTTGGCCTTTACCTGTGTAGGGGATATATGGAACCAACCCGAAGGATGGATCAAATATGTCGTGGAGAATATTGATGGTTGCTGAGTGTGTATCTCCATCCATTTGATTCTGTTCAAAGGTAAGGGACGAGTCGAGTAAGTTGCTATGGAGACGACACAAATCATCCAAGACACTACTAGCGGTCGAACGGATTGAAAATTCACTATTGGTTCTCTTTTCGTTTGGTTTTGGCTTCCTAAAAACCTCTTCATTCACTTTGGGTCCCTGATCCAGTAATGACAGGGTCGCATTTTCCAAGCGAGTCGCAGATGCAGTTACGGCTATCAATACTGCGCTAAGTGACAACAAAACAAACCATTCAGCCTGTCGCTGACGAGTAGCTCTCATCGTTGTCCGAACACGATACATTTCTGTTGGCTGCTGGAAACAAAATCCGAACCAAGAACAGAAAACCGGACCTGCCGAAAGGTGTCCTGTATCAGAATAGAGACAATGCAGAAGCACACCCATAGTGGACCAACAGTGGTGATATACTGAAGACTTACTCTAGGCTGCATGCTACGACCGACTTTCATCGGATGGGTCGATGGCAGAGTGCATTTATAGATCCGTTTTGCAGCGCTGGCTCCGAAATGCGGGACGAACAGGTTAGTATCACAACCGCTATAAGGTAACATAAAACAAAAGCCGCATACATATACTTTGTGAATCATATTCGATTTCTTGACAAAGGCGCCCTAGACAAAGAGTATTAAAGTGAGGTGGGCTTATACATCCCAAAAACATTGCAGTCAAAGAAATGTCAATTTCATCTCACATGAAAAAGAATTTCACGTTATTTAATGGATGCACTATTATGTGTTCAGTGGCTCCTTACTTTCCTCCTAGCATAAAACTAAATTTTTTTAAACGCCAGACTCAGGGATAAAAAGAAAAATTGACTGAAATACAGTAGATTTCAGGGACAAAAGAAGATATCGACATCCCAGGCTTTCTACCAAATGTTGAATTTTATGGCCGATGCATCGATTGTGTAAAAAAAAAAAAAAAAAAAATTATCATTGAAAAGGTTCTTATTAGTAAATCACTTTCGGATGGATAAGAAGCCTACTATCAGCAACAGATTCAACTGATATGTACGAATGTAGATTAACTTCGATAAGTAACTGTTTGCAATCAAGAAGAAAGGGACAACAAATTTGTATTACGAATTTCCATGGAACCTAAAGGGTTTGTGCCAAAACTCTTCTTGATATTTTGGGCACCGAGAAAACATATTTCTCATATCGTATTTTGTTTGGCCTGCAGTTATAGATTTACTATCAGGACAAGGGGTCGTCGAAGCTCGAAAGTGTTAAGACGACACGGAAAAACAGCGTAGGCCTACAAGACAAGCTTTTTCATGTGTTGGTGACATGGATAGACACAGCACGGATTTTTTTTTTTATAATTTCCGTTAACTTCATGTACAGTTAGATCTCGGTTTCTTATTAGAAGATCGTAGCATACAGCTTAAAATAGCATTTGCTTTAGCTTGGGGTCATTTTATTTCATCGTCAACTCACGTCTTGCAATTTGCAAAGTTGCTGCGCTCGACTCGATTGGACAGGTTTTTCAGAAGAAAATTTGGCAACACTGTTTTTATTTGAAAAAAAAAATAATAAGATCAATATTGTGCTTTCTTGCTATTTACCATAACGACCGTAATATTACGCTATTATTTTTTAAACTACTGAGGGTCTGACGATTTTGAACGCCCAATTGACATGACATGCATTTGAAGTTTAAAAAATTGATTGATGCTGTAATTTCGTTCTTCGTCGTTCAAGAATAACTAAAGGACTACAACGA
Source organism: Daphnia magna (assembly GCF_020631705.1). NCBI lineage: Eukaryota > Metazoa > Arthropoda > Branchiopoda > Diplostraca > Daphniidae > Daphnia > Daphnia magna. Next base: position 6,819,657 of record NC_059182.1, read on the forward strand.
CCACATCCTATGCGATAAATTGCAGTTTCCCGATAGAGATTCTATAAAAAATGTTGTGTTTTTTACCCCTACCCTTTTACAACGTCCAGTGGACCGACCGACACTTTTCTGAGATTTTACCCCATAGATGGCGGTACGAATTCGGACTGTCGGCACTAATCTCTCGTTCGTTTTTTCACTTTCGAACGCTGTGCCGCTGAAATTAGTCTCGTTTTGTAGAGGAATTAACGGAGCAGTCTACGGTTGAGTCATCATTTATTTCGTCTGAACGACGAAGGAGTGCGGAGCAGTTTAGTCGGCCAAATCGAGTCGATCTCGGGGTCTCGTATGTATCCTTTATACGTTTTCTTGTTTTAGACGCTGTGCCGGAAAAAATGACGTCTTCTTGTAAAAAGATAACGCCGAGATTAACGAAGAGATCGTGTCAATTATCGGTTCAATGATAAAGGAGTACTGAGCAATCTAAGAGCGACTCGAGTTTTTTTTCAGAGAGTTGGCATGTCGCGTCGGTCACAAAGATAGAGGAAATGAGGTCGCGAAGTTGTTGTTTAAGGCGGGGCTTCGTACGTCGCTTGGCAACGGCCTATGCGCTCCATTGTTGCGAGCATATCCGTCCAGCTACATCAAAGGAGAAACCGGGAAACATTGCCGTTGTTCAGTCGCTTCGATTGGAATTTTAGCAGCTAGCAGTTCAGTGAGAATCTTTAGTTGACAAATTAACTGAGACCGATAAGTATGTTGATCTTCTGTATAAATGTAGTTGTAGCATGGACATGGAGAAGTTCAGTTCAGTGGGAATCTTAGTTGGTGAATTAACTGACACCGGTAAGTATGTCCATCTTCTGTATAAATGTAGTTGACCGTTATTTATTTATTTTTTTTTACCCTTCGTTATTTATAGATTTTAGGATTTACTTCTTTCACAATTATTGAAACGCACAGGAGCGGAGGAAATGGAAGTAGTTATAACAATTGATACTCTACGCCGTGGCGACCTGGCGGGGTAAGTTATAGACATACGAATACGAGACACTGATGACATTCTAAAAAGCAATCTCATTTACAGATTGATGCAACAGTTGCTGGAATTGCTGGAAAATATACTGTTAAATACAGTCGGATGGTGTCTATTGTTCCAGATACAAGTCTAGAGGAAGCTCATGCAACAGGATTGACAATAGGCTTTGAAACTTTTGTTTGCAAAATCCAGATTTGACTTTTTTGATTTTCTGAGGACAATTCAGGTGCGTCTAGATAATCAACGGAATGGAATTCTTCATTTGAATGTGTGGGATACACATTGAATATATATATGCTATCATTACGAGCATTACAGCGCAACCGTAAGAGCACGACTTTTTAAACGTTATTAAGTTTTGTCTTTGCATGATTCTTATTTTGAACAGTTTAGACCAAACTTGAGAATGCGGTGTTTTGGGAAAAGTAAACAACTTTTTCTTTTCGCCGTTTAGTGAAAGTTAGTTTCGAAAGAGTGTCAACAGAATTGTTGAAAGGTTCACTCGATATCTCGTAAATCTCCAACATTTTTGCAAGATTCAGTTGATACGAAATGTCATCAGCATCTACAACTGAGAATACATTTCAATAAAACACCAGATCAAAATAAATGTGTCAAACAATTTAATTAAAAATTTCAGTATAATAGTCACCATTTGTTTCACGTGCGCATCTGATGGAAAAAATACTGTTTCTTGTCCAAAGTATAAATTTTTTACTTAGCAAGAAAGTCGACATTGAAATCTGTGGAAGAATTTCCTTTACAAAAAGGTACACTGTCCAGAGCCGGGAAACATACTCATCTGTTGGGTACACAAGTTCACCACGGTCTAGAACAAACAGTTACAGTAGGTAGTAGGAGTTAGAAATTATTACAATTTTGTTATTGATAGATTACCTAGGCGATAAATCAACTGCACCAGGGGTTTTGTCCCCTGGAATCTAGCGATACAGTCATCGCAAAATATCTGCTCCACCAGAACGCGTATAGTGTATCCAGCGAGAAAAGCCGCAGTGCAGGATTGTGATGATGGCCGCAGCTTTTCTGTAAAAAAAAATATTATACTTTGGACAAGAAACAGTATTTTTTCCATCAGATGCTGTACCTGGAGGTTTTTTTAATTGCTCGAGTATCCAAAAAAAATGAAGCTGGTAAGAATTGCATTGCCTTTATCATTTTTATCTCGGATTTCTCCAAGTTACGAATCAATGCATATTCTTTTTCAGATTTATCTACCAGTCGGAGTGGGCGTTACCTAAATAGCAAATACATAAATTAGAATACCGATGTAAATAATTCTTGAAACGGAGCCAGTTAAACTTATGTGGTAAATTAGGTAAGGAGGCATGACTTGATGACTTGCATTAGATGGCGATTTTTTGGCAGAGATGATGATGAACAATTTGAAATCTACGATAAGACTCTAAACCTTATAATCAGAATACGAGATAATGCGTCAAATTAAAGTACCTCAATTAGGCGATGGAATTCAAGTCTATGCGTTTTGGCGCGCTGAGAAAGGTTATGACCGCATACGGTAGAGACGGGATCCAATCCAATAACGAAAATTTCAAAGTTCTATGAGGGCAAATCATACAAAGTTGTTCTAATGTCAGATAAATAGAACATTTTAATCCATAGTGAAAAGAGCTGAAATCTACAAACAGCTGGCTTACTTGAGAGGAGGTAATGACTGAAGGATTGAAATACTGCTGGTTGATTGTTGCCTTAGTCGAGAAGCTGTTGAAAACTGGAACAATGGAATGACAATGGTTGGCAGATGGCAATGTAAAATAAATAAAGACTGCAATTCAAGGATAAGAATTCATATAACTAAACTATAACATAATACAATGAGCCAATAGACAATACTCAAATCACATAGTGGTACATTGCATACGTCATTTTGTCAAAACGTGTTCGCCATAACGGCTTGTTTAGAGGGCTGATCAAATTGAGAGAAGTGAGCAAAAATAATTTATAAAAATTAATACGAATGTTTTATGTACATCTGAATGGACAAAGGGCCGTTGTCTAGACTGTGCATTTATCGGTTTCTCCGGGTTTAATTGACTTCTTCTTTTGCCTTCAGACCAGCCAGGTATCCTAATTGCTTAGATTCCGTAAACTTGGTAACGGTAAATTGGCTTCCGTAGTGATTAGCGATAAATCCTACCGATAATTCCAGATGTAGAAAAAATAAAGATAGGCACCGCTTAGTATGACTTGACTAGCAGCAGCTGAGTTTCTATCGTGGTGTATGTGTAGTAATCGTCACAATACTGCCAAATCACCGGGTCATCCCCACCCGACGTTCAACAGTAACCTGACCCAGACGGATCTGTACCTAGCGGAATGCAGGAGCAGAATGCCTCACAATTCACGTGATTATACCATGATTTTCATGCTTATACCACGGGGGCATATTCATGAATATCATAGTATGCGGATGGGGGGACACCCTCACACGAAATGATCGTCGACATTCACGCATCTGTTTCCAGTCCTAGGCCGTCTGGACGACACAAGGTCTAGCCAGCACCGTGACGCCTCCTACAGCACACATGCAACGCGATAGGACTAAACTGCGTATTCAAGCCGGTTATGGAATGAAACGTGAATTAAAGGTACTTTGCGCGACAGACCTCATCACCAGCCTTACCTTTAATTCCATATTTCATTCGCCTCTTGTACTAAGCAGTGGTGAGGGGATACCCCACCACACCTTAGTCACCAGCTATGCCTATCTAACCAGAAAATGGTTTATCATCCCTTTTATACTGTAAATTTGAAGGGTGAAACATCGTTTGCAATTAGGCGGCGAATGATTGATATAATCTGGTAAATTGATCTCATAAATCGAAAAATGAAACAGTGAACTGTATTCTATTACTTTGACTTTTCTTACATGTCGAAAAAAATAACTTTTTTTTGGTTTTACACAGTTACAAAGCGCATTACCAAAACTCATCAATTCAGGATCTCTATCAAACGAAAAGATGGATGATTCCGTCTGAGTCAACGCCTTGCGTCAAGTATTGGAACTACAATGATCTTACGCATGCGCGTTGACTTAGACGGAAATTCAAGCAGCTGTCGTACTTCGTGCCCAGTCTGACGAGCTCTAGCATAGTTTTTGTTATTTACTCTTTTTATCATGGGCAAACGAGCACTTATCATTCTCGCTGAAGGCAAGTTTTTTTCCGTTTTTTTTTAATCCTTCGTTATTTATAGATTTTAGGATTTACTTCTTTCACAATTATTGAAATGCATAGGAGCGGAGGAAATGGAAGCAGTTATAACAATTGATACTCTACGTCGTGGTGGGGTAAGTTAGACATACGAATACGAAACACTGACGACATTCAAAAAAGCATTCTCATTTACAGATTGATGTTACAGTTGCTGGACTTGCTGGAAAAGATACTGTTAAGTGCAGTCGGATGGTGTCTATTGTTCCAGATACAAGTCTAGAGGAAGCTCATGCAACCTCACCTTATGATGCAGTTATACTTCCCGGTGGCCTGAAAGGATCTGAACTTCTTAGTGAATCCCCTTTAGTTGGACAAATCTTGAAGCAGCATGAAAATGGAGGGCAGATTATTGCAGCAATTTGTGCAGGTATCATAAATAAAATGGGACTGGCATACCCTAAAATTACATGTTAAGAGATTGTTTTTAACACATTACAGCTCCTATTGCCTTTAAATCTCACAGCATTGCCCTTGGCAAGCAAATAACATCTTATCCCATCATGAAGGAGCGGCTAGTTGAAAATTATAAATATGTTGATGAGAGAGTCATGGTAGATGGTAAATACTTGGATAAATTTCACTGCTTCTTTAACAAATTAGTGCTAATAAACTGCATTTAGGTAATGTGACAACCAGTCAAGGGCCTGGCACAGCATTTGAATTTGCTCTGTCATTGGTAAACCAACTCGCTGGCAAGGAAGCAGCTGACCCACTGATCAATCAAATGCTCTTAAAATTGTGAATCTAAAAGGCTGAAACCCAAATTAATAAATTATAATCCTTACACAGTTAAAACTGTATGTTAGATATTACCTACTAACTTCTATGAAATGTTTGTTGCAGGAAAATGTAGGCAGTCTATAAAGTTTCTGGACTAGATGTGTTAATGGCCAAAAAACCTGTAAGCAGTTACTCATAATAAATTTACAATAGATAATGAAGTAATAAGAGCTATAAGGCCTTGTTGACACCAAAAGTACTTATTCAATAAAATAAACTCATGCAACATTACGTTAAGTTTCCAAGAAGAGATTGTTTTAATGCATTAATTGTCCTCCAAGACAGCTTGGTCGCTCAAGTGTTAAGCAAACCAGGGATAAGTGATTAACTCGTAAGTCTCTTAACCTTTGCGTACGCGTTCTTTTCGTCATAGGCAATGCTTTCGTGACGCACTTATTTATGGGGACATCCTTTGAGATTATTGAAATCGTCTTAAAACACGTTTGAACACGAATAATTAATTAAGATCGCATGAGAACGATATGTATTTTTGAAACTTAAACAAGATAGGTAATGACGGTCTAAATCCATAAACCCTCACCAATATTGCAAAGTAGACTTTTCTATGGCCGAGGAATCACATGGATTTTGCACAAATGATGAATGACACGAGTAGAATAAATAAAGAAAAAAAAAAACTATTTTTGTGGTACAATCTTTTACGAGTGGCCGACACTTCTGCACCAATTGCACGGATGCTGCAATTGCCATTTGAAACTTTGTGAGCCAAAATTTGTAATAATTACCGTAAATCGAATGGACATTGGGTCAATGGAAATAAGTCTAGCAACAGGACAGAACAAGAAGAAAAGAGAAATAAACCTGAAACCGTAAGAGAAAATCTCTTCATATTTATTACTGTAGTTGCACACGCATAGTACAAGAACACGAGAATTTTCAAGATGTGAAGAGAGGAGGGAGATTGGCTCAATAACCAGTGGGACTCCTCTCTTATAGCATTGCCAGTTACTACTTTAAAATGTCAAACGATAGCAAAACTTGTTAAGGGTGGTATGTACACAAAGGAATTGAGAAATTAAAAAAAAAAAAATTAAAAAAAGGGAAAAATATAAAAAAAAAAAACAATAATAAAAAAAAAACGTTATTATTATTATTTCCAATTTTTTTTTTTTTTTTTTTGCTTTAAAAGCCATCGTTCTCTTTTTTAAGGGGTGAAAAAGCAAGAGAATAAGAACCACAATATTTAATTTATTCATTATCGGCATTCAAGATCTCCAACTAAGGTCGACCCCCGCGAGCAGCTTCCTCGATGGCTCGTACCTTCATCTCTCTTTCACGCTGTTGCTGTTGCCTGGAGTGAGATAACGAAATTTCATTAAGAAACTGGCCGAACCAGAAGAAGCCGTCGTCACTAGTTCTAACAGTGTTATTATACCTAATGTACTCTTCGTGTTGAGCAACAATATTGGGATGAGCATGGGGATGTAGGGAAGGACCTGAAGGTGCGCCAGAGGGTGGAGCACCGGGATGAGGGAATCGCTGCTCCATCATCTGCCGCTGGAGCTGCTGTTCAGCTGCAAATTGCCGGGCAAACTGTTCGTCGTAGGGACGACCCAGCATGGCGGCGGCAGCGGCCGGATGCAGTCCCAGCGCGCTGTCTTGGTGAAGCATGCCCGGCGGAGGTCTGGGATATCCGGCGTTGAGCGGGAATCCCGGCGGCGGTGGCATATCTTGACCTGAGGGATGGAGATGGAGGTGATTGTGAGTGTGGGCGTGAGCGTGAGTGTGGAGTTCGGGGTTAAGACCAGCCATTTGTAGACGAAGTTGGTCCGCCATGGCTGCATGGATGCGCTCCGCCTGCAACCGATCGACGGCTGCCTGATGGTCTCGCGCTTGAGCCTCGGAACGCGGGTCGCCTGGTCCACCACCACCGCCGCCGCCGCCACCTCCACTGCCAGGTCCTTGAGGTCCGCCCATCGAGCCTCCCATACCGCTGGGCAGCTGCAGGCCGAGCCGCTCGAGTCGTTCGCGTTCCATCGGGTTCAGTCCGCCACCTCCAGCTGGATTACCTCCCAATTGGTACAAACCGAAACCGGGAGGAGGACCTAATCCTGCACCAGGAGGTGGGCCGCCAGGTATTCCAGCATACCTGTTTGTTTTTTTGTTTTTTTGTTTTTTTTTATGTTTTTTGTTAGTTTTAAGTTTAAGCATTTCAATCAAACTTGCCACTAGACTAGACTAGAATAGGACTAGCCTCTAAATACCAATGTTTCCTCTCAACTGCATTACCTGCGATGAAGTTCAAGCCAATGGGGATCAAGGGGGCCGGAAAGTCTCGGTCCAAGACCTCCAGGACCACCCGGCATTCCCATGCCCGGTGGCATGCCGGCTCCATTTTTCAACATCTCTTCCTTGAATCGATCAGATATTTCTCTCTCTCGCAGCTCTCGAAGCTCTCGCTCTCGCTTCTCACGTTCCAACTCCAGTTCGAGACGCTCCCGTGCTCCGGCGCCATACATGCTGGCAAGCTGATAGTGCAGCATAGGATCCATGGCCGGCGGGCCGAGTCCAAGTCCGCCTTGGACGTTTCGTTGCATACCACCAGGAGAGAAACCCGTATGGGGACGAGCATATTCACTGTCAAGTGGCAGACACAAACATTTAGCTGGCGGCGAAATTCTCATTGATTTCCAATGAGCAATTAGATTAATGTAATACCTCAATTGACGCAAGGCCGGGGTATCGGGGTACGGACGTGGGCCGAATCGATCGAATCCAGGAGAAGTGATGGTTTCGATTGGTCCGGCTCCAGACGTTGAAGGCTTAGGCGTTTCGCGCTTGTCAGGCGTTGCCGCTTTTCGCTGAATTTGTTGAAAAATAAAAAATCATAATAACAAACAATGAAGCGCAATTTCACCGAGCGAAATACAACGGCGATTCGATTCCTACCGCATGAGCAGCAGCTCTTTCCCTCTCTTTTTCTTTTTCTCGTTCATCCCGATCGCGTTCAGCTTGCCGCCGTAGTCGCTCTTCCCGTCGGCGCGCCAACTTGGAATCAGGCACCGGCTTAAAAGTGAGATCGGTTCGAGCACAGGAGCTTCCTTCGCCGCGATTCCAGTGACGCAAGAAACTACAAACACACACACAAGTTGAGTTGATTGAATGAAATTTAAAAGAAAAATAAAAAAATTAATAAATCCTTACATGGCACTTTGGCTGCGATGGCACTCGGAATCTTCAATTCTTGGTTCGGGACTCGGTCCGCGGGGAATGGTGTTGGTCACCGGACTGGGCGCATCGTCATCCATGTCCTCGTGCATCGTGTTGTTGGCTTCATCGTGAGAGGCCCCGAGGGCCGCCGCCGCCGCTGCCGCCGCCGCAGCAGCAGCAGCAGCCGCCGACGAAGAGGAGGCGGATGATTGAGGAACAAGTCCGGCCATCAAATGGTTGCCGACCGTCGGCGAAACGGGCGCCAACGTCAGCCCGGCAGCCGGATGGGACAATGTTGAGGTCGAGGCCACCGGCTGGATGGGCGTGGACGAACGAGGCTGCAGGTGATGATGCGGATGAGACAAAGGTAGAGGCAGTGAGTGAGGATGATGCGGGTGGTGATTCCAGGGCGACTCCGATTTGGCTTGCAAATCAGCAAGCGACGGAGCACCGAAACTAAACGAGCTCGGCCCCACGCCGGAATACGTCGGCATCGAGCCCGAAGTGGGCGGATAGCCGCCGCTGCCGAGACCGCCACTCGACGAGGCCGGCGACGAGAAGATGGGCAAGTACGGCGAGGACGAAGACATCGAGTGCGACATGGCCGGCATGGCTACCGAAGACGGATGGTGCGGCCGTTTGGGTGGCGGGCTGGGCCCTCGCTTAAGAGGCCCCTGCCCAACATTGGGCCCAGCAGACGAGGAGGAGGAAGAGGAGAGCGGAGGCGATCGTGATCGCGAAGGCTGCGTCGGTGCCATTTGAGACGGATCCGACGGTCCCTTGTTGCTGTAGGGCCGTCCGCTGACGTTGCCGTGGCCGGAAGAGGAAGAGGACGACGACGACGAAGACGACGTCGAAGTGACGGGCGGCGAAGGATGCATCGACGCCGACATTGATCCATTATTTCCGTTTCCATTGTTGCCGGCTGCCGGACCGCCGGGCGCGAACGGGTTGACAACGCCCGAAGGTGACGCGTGGAAGTTGCCCAGGTTGAGAGAACTCTGGTGGTAATTGGCGACAGAGGACGGAGGGAAATTACCCGATCCGGACGAGACGACGGCGAACGACGTCGGCGACTGAGGCCGCGGTCCAGACGACGCCGGCGGCGGAGGGGCGTGCATCCGCATGGGCGGGTAGTGATACGCAAACGGGTACGGGTAGTAGGGAGAATAAGCGTGCGCTCCCGGCTGATGATACGGCGACAGAGGCAACCCTTGAGGCGGTCCCAATCCCAGACCGTGAGGCAGGAAATGAGGCGGATAAGGCAGAGAATGGGCCGGCGGAGGAGGTGCTGGCGGCTGAGATTGTTGCGATTGCGTGAGACCTTGCTGCTGTTGCTGCTGCTGCTGCTGCTGTTGTTGGTGGTGCTGCTGCGGAGTAGGCGTAGATGCTTTCTTAATGGCCGGGCTCGATTTGGAACTGTTTGACGATGAACTGCCACCGAGACCCATTCCACCGACCGACTTGTCCAGCCGAGGAGAGGCCGTCGGGTGGGGATGTGCCAGTCCAGGTTCGCGCTTGGGTTCCATCAGAGAGGCCATAGGGACAGTGGGGGGATAGGACACGAAGCCACCGCCTAAAGGCGGCATCGATCCATCTCGCGGGATGGAAGACATGTCCCGTAAGGAGGCCGAGTTGACAGCCGACGAGGCCGCCGCCGCCGCCGCTGCCGCCACGGCCGCCGGATCCACCATTTCCTGTTTGATTTTCAAGTTGTGCGGTTCGCTCTGTTCGGGCAGGTCGCGCGTGCCCTGCATCGGCAACGGTCCAAGACCCAACGGGCCGCCAGTCGAAATCGAAGTGGCAAGCGTCGTCGGGGCAGGAGACGCCATAGAGTAAGCGACCGCATCGGCCACGGCGGCGGCCGATTCCAGCGGCGCATAGGGTCGAATGAAGCCGGAATGGGCCGGCGGCACCATGAAAGGCGACGGGTGCAGGCCAGACCCCGATGAGGCACCACCGCTGCTGGCATTCCTGAGGGCACCACTGGCAACGTCGGCCGCGGCGATCGACATGTCCAGCGGAGGCGGACACGACGACGTGGTGGGCGACTGCAGTTTAGGCGACGTTGGGCCGCCGCCACCGCCACCGGCGCCGAAATTAGAGAGTGACATCTCCTCTTTGCCCAGCCACGGGGCGGGCGGCATCTTGCCATCCATGCCCCCTAAAGACGCCATTTTGTCTTGAGAGCTGGGCGACAAAAGCGCTGCCGGACGGCTTTTGACGTCCTCGTTTGTCGCAGAATTATTGGCGGCCGGATTGTAGTCAGGTTCCAGTTTCACCATGGGAGGCAAATCGTCGGACTGGTTCGACTTCACCGGTTCGAAACTGCCCGGACGTGGGGGAGGGCCGGTCAACGTCAGCGGCGGACTGGGGGAATCGCTTCTCTTCTTCTCGTCCGGCATTCCATCGTTGGAGCCCACTCCATTGGCCAGGACGGCGGTGGACGTCGGGCCGGACGTCGGGCAAGAGGCATTGTTGACGCTCGAGATTTGAACGGCGGAGGGCTCGTTCGGCCCAGTCGATTGCTCGGCAACGGCAGACGGATTGGCGTCGGAGCTCTTGCCGGCCGGCATTTCCGGGGACGAGGTTCGCGAACCGCCAGCGGCAGACCCGGAACCGGCGCTACGGGCTTCGCTTGGCTCCAGATCTTGGTCAACTTCGCCGTCCAATCCATCCATACCATTATCTTCCAGTGAGCTGCTTTCGCTCGACACACTTTCCGATGGGCTCTACACCAAATTAAACAAGCACACATTTTTGTTAGAATTTTACATTCAATTATGCCTGATTTGCCCCGTGCAGACGGGGTGGGGGAGACGCTCACTTCAGAATTGGCGTCGTTTTTCTTTTTCTTTTGACGAGGCTGACCACGCTCATCTTCGTTGCCGTTGCCGGCCTGCTCGCGATCTGGACCAGGCACTTCGCCACCGGTGCCGCCACTGCCGCCAGTGCTTCCAGCTCCTCCGCCTCCGTGGCGTCTCTTGTGCCCTTTACTCGGACTCTCCACCATCGACTTGGCTTTGTTCCCGTTATTGCCTTTATCCTGGAAAAATAAAAATAAAATAAAATGTTCCAGAGTCACAAAACCAATGAGGAACAATGGAAGAAAAAAAAAAAAAAAAACGATTCAAGTGACGAAAACTGACTTTCTCATGCACGACCGAAGACGACGACGACGAACAGTTGCTGGCCGAGCTGGGCGATTTCCGGTGACTTCGCCGCTCGTTGCCTTCCGGTTCCGGACTGTTGTTGCCGCTGTCTTGCTTGGGTCGATTCCTCGCGTTCTGCACCCCCATCGTTAGCGCGTAAAAAAAAAGGAGCGACGCACAGAATGAAACGGACGGGCAAGAATGGAATAGAAAAAAGAAAAATCAAAGTTGAAGCATGTTCGTTCTGTTTTTCTTCTCGATCGTCTCTACGCAGACCAAAAAAAAAAAAAGCCATCGATTATGTGTGTAGTTAGGCATTACCAGTTCTTTTGTGCGTGTTCTAGTGCGAACACGGCCCTCCACTTCTTCATCGTCAGGATTTTGGACGGGACGAAACATGTACGGCGGCTCTGAGCGAGCCTCACTCTCGCTGGCCTGCAATCAAAAACAAAAACGTTAGCAATTCAAACATTTAGCGGCTAAAAATGTATAAAACATCGCCCCCAAAAAAAAAAACAAAAAAACAAAAACGAATGACGCTCTACCTGGGCTTGCTGAGTAGTTTTTAACAGGGGCAACTCGCCGTATTTTTTAAAGTGCACTCGACAATCCGTACATAAGAGGGCCTTGTCCTTGCCCGCATGATGCCAATCTTTCGAGGCTAAAGCCATAGGGGAGGCAAACAATCAAATAAGTAGAAAAGGCCATTAGAACAAACATCTTTTTCTAATTGCAAAACGTGCATTTTTTTTTTGTTTTCTTCTTCAAAGTACTTACATGTAGAGAAACAGTGGCGACAGTGATAAGCAGCTAAATCTCTCGAATCTGAATCTTCATCAGAATTATCATCCTCGCTGGCCGAGCTCAAGTCTCCTGTGTCGTTCAACAACAACAACAACACACACAAAAAAACACATAGAAAAATCATTAGAGCCTCATTTCGTGGTAGAGCTTGTCCACATTCATCAAGAACTCGACGGGCGTAAAGAAAACGAGAGGATGAGAGCGAGAGAAAAAAATAAAAAATAAAGACAGAGAATGTGATGAAGAGGGGAAAGAAAACGACTCCTCAACCATCTGGACTGTTAAATAAAAAAAAATAAAAAAAGAGAGAGAGAAGATGGGGTGGAGCGAAGGAAAGAGAGGGAGCCCCTGCTGCTGTGGACTGGAACCCACCTGGTGTATTTATACACTGAGAAAAAGACAGGAGGAGAAGAAGGAGAAGAAGAAAAAAAAAAGGGAATATGGAGCCGACGAAAGAATGACGGAACGATAGGGTCGGTGCGGTTACACGTTAACACAGAGGCCCTCTTTCCAAACAAGAGGAGCCCCGCAGAGACGAGATAGATATAAAGACAGAGGGAGGGGGGGAGGCATGCAGAGAAGAAGAAAAAAAAAAGAGCCGGAGGCGACGGAATTCCAGCCCTGTGAAGATCTCATTCCCATTCCAACGTTGTGTACAAAAAAAAAAAGCCCGAAAAGTGTCCACCTAGCGGCCATTCAAAGGCAACTTTTTCTTTCCTCTCTTGAGAAACGGAGCATGTCGATACGCATCCAGCTCCATAAGCCGCGGTTGGGGCTTGAAAACGAAGCCATTTAATAATCCTAGCACAATCCTAACAAACTCCCCCCCCCCCTTTTTTCCTTCTCCCCAACTAATTTTCTTTTTTCCTTTTTTTTTTTATTCCTCAGTGGCGGGTCTTTACGCCACACTAAACTCAACTAACCGTCGCATGTAGATCTGTTTCACCTAAAACACGACAACAATACGAGAAGGATAGGGCGGTGGGAAAGAAAAAAAAAAAAAAATGGAAAGAAGAGAGGGTTTGCATACAGCCGTCACGCTTCATTCGAATTAAAAGAAAAGAAAAATGTCGGAGCTAATAGAACAGCAGGGGGGGGGGGGCGGCCATGAAGTCGAAGCAGAAACAGGATTTAATGAAAGGTGAATACAGTAGAGATAGCCTCGCAAAGCATCAAGACGCCGACAACGGGAAACACGACTGGCATTTTCATGTGGTCAGGACTTCACGTTCCGCATGACCGGACCAATATCCATCCACCATCTTCTTTTTTTTTTTTTTCGGCTGTTTGAAAACAAAACAAAACAAACTCAACCAGCTAAGAAGCCCCCCCCCCTCCCGTTTGCTTTTTTTAACAGTTCATGCCCCCGTACAACTATTTCCTTGTGCGTTAGCCAACGACTTGTTTCGCCGCTTCGCATTTCGTAGCGAATCGATTGAGAGTTGGGAGGCGCAGATGGCGGCGACACACGCAGATGGCGCAAACATCGATCCGACACCCCCAACGACCGTAGAAGAAGAAAAAAATGTATAGCTCCGGCTACGCCGAGTGTGGCCACGGAACGATATCTCATGAACCATTCATACCGCAGGCGGGGACGATGGAGAGAGAGAGAGGCCGATACAGCTCAAAAAGTAGTTTACTCAACAGTCGGACAAGCAACTACTGACGATAAATAACATGGTCGACAAGACACGTCAAGGTGGAGACGCGCCAGACAACAAATGCTCCTTGCGAAAGAAAGAAATAAAAGAAAAAAATGTTTGGATAATTCAAATCACGACAGAGCGCGCGCGCACGCCATTTGTCCAGTCTCGGTTGAATACAAATGAGGCCTGACATCCCAACTAAATTTCTCCCCCCTATAACACATATATATATATATTCGCTCGTGCCACACTACAAGAAGGAGCCCGGGCGCCATATCGGTCTCGGCCATCGGGGCGGGGTCGCACCATGTCGCCGACAATGCGAACGTATCAAGGACTTTAGGGGGCAAGCTAGTGAAACGTAATTAGATCTGGCGGCTTTCTTCTCGGTGAAAAAAAAAAAGAAAAGAAAAGAACGGAGATAACTCTCCTCTCCTTACAAAAAGCATCACTTGGTTTGGAGCGACGTTTCAATCGGCTAATCGATCGTCGGTGCCATAATCGATGAAGAAAACAAAAACAAAACGTACCGGGTTCTTCCTTGGCGGCGCGAGTGTTGCGGGTCGTGCGTATCCGGCGGAGGACACTCTGTCGATGACGTCGACGATGAGGTCGTTGATTGGCTGCGGCCGGTGTCTTCTTCCACAAGTAGTAAAATTCCACCAAGTCCGACTAGATATGGCGGCAACGAGGTCGACCATCCAATCCATACAAAATCAAAAAGAACAAGCAAACAAACAAACACAAAAGACAAATCAATTAGTACATAAAAGAGTACAACACACAGAAAGAAATATCAAATAAGTAATAAATAAAAATTCAAAGACGCCCCGCAAACACACAGGCGCCATTAACGATGTGTAGACCATTGATCAACCGGCTACCCATTTAAAGACAACCTTCCCGCCATCCTTTTTCACGTTCTATCGTGATAACAATCATGCTCACACACATATATATATAAATGAGGCCGGGTTATGTAGTACCCAACATAAAAAAAAGAGAGACAGTCTTGATAAATGAGCCCCAGCCTTTTCTCCCATTTTCCAATGCCGTGACACAACGCCAAATGGAATCGGGCAACTCTTCCCTCACCAAGGGCCGCAATATCTTTCCAAACAAAACCAAACACACCAAAGTTCTCTTGATCCAGGGCGACGAGTTTTACCAGCGGGAGTCCCCCCCTCCCCTCCTCCAGTTTGACTGACGGATGACACACCACGTCACAACAGCCGTGCGCGAGCCAGTTCACGGTTTATAAATATATCGCATCTACAACAGTCGCGTCTATAATTAAAACGTGTCCGCAAACAAAAAAAAAATAAAATAAATAGGATTTTAAAAAAAGGACGTGGAAAACGAGTGAGGGAGAAAAACAAAAATGCAGCAGGAAAAGAAAACTTACTAGCGAGAGTTAGATTTTCTCCTTGTTTTCGTGTGTCACTTACAAACCAATTGAACGCGCAAGGAGGTGGAAAGGGGCAGGAAGGTTGACGCATTTTCAGAGATGACAAGATGAATAGCTGTCACTGCGTCACAGACACACACATGCCAACAAGCCCCCCCAACAGCTGCTGCGTCTACCACTTGGAGAGAGGTAATTGAAGGAAAAGGAGAGGAACGAAAAGAAAAAAAAGAGAGAGCCACCTGGCGGTCAATTTGACATTTCAACCATTTTCTTCGTCAGTGGTGACGTGACTGTCGGCTTTTGCTCTTGTTTCACAAGAGTCGGACATTGATTTTTAGTCGCCAGTTATCAAGACGAATAGCGTGATACGAAGCTATCTCTCACCGCTACTCCCCAAACTCAGTTTGTGATTCGTGCGCGCCACACGGCCAAAGGAATAAGAAACGAGACTGTCTTGAAATGATGACCGTCGACTCCACAACAACGCCCCGAGTGAGTCGAATGTTAAGCGCAAGCAGCCAGTCGAATAAAACAAAAAAACAAAACAAAAAAGGCTGAAATTCCAAAGTGAGGGGGAAGAGAGCCAATGAATAATCAAATAGCTCTTTGGACTGGTTTGTTTTAAAGGCAACAACTCGTTTCTCCGAGAAGGGCCACTAACACAAAAACACACACACACACACACACAAATTAAATAAATAATAATAAAATAAAAAAATCAAATGGACAAGACCCATTATTTCCAGCTGTGTTTTTCTGAATACAACGGCGCAATACCGAGAAAACGAATACAAAAAAAAAACAAGTTCCATCCTTCAAAATAGGCATCACGAATTTTCTCTCTCTCTCTCTTTCTACGTTTGGTGGGGGGGCATGGGCGAGAAAAAAGAAGGCCCCGAAATACGATTGCAATTCAAATTTGGGTTTTCCCTTCCCTCTATGGCATTTAAATTAGAAAAAGGCGCGTGATAAACCCATTAACCGGCCACTGAAAACGGCACCGCAGAGTTTGTTTTTTTTTTGGACAAGACATAAAGAAGAAAAAAATAATAATAATGATAATAATAAAAACAAAAGGGGCTATTTGTCTTTCTAATGCACGTCCGAAACGAGGCGCCACCGTTGAAGCAAAGAGAACACACGCGACGTTAACAAGTGAACAAGAAGCGGACGATATGCCGGCCGACATCGGTTTCCTAATGCACGAATGACGTTGACGCAATAAGGCGTGTCGTAACGGGCCAACAACAAGCCAAAACAAAAAGCGAAACCGACTGGTGGATCCATCATACGTGCGAGAATGAAACTGGAGCAATTGCCATCCATCTGGCCTGTCCTTTTATCGCGTCTAGTAGAAGAAACACGAAATATTAGCGCCCGCCTCCCGTCATTAAGCCACACACACACACACAAAAACGAAAGAAAGACAGAGAGAAAGAGTTGAGCGATTATGTGCCCAGTAGCAACCATCCTATTAGATCAATAAATCAGGCAAAGTCAATAGACATGTCTGGTGAAACGACACAATTACGCCTTCATTTTCATTGTCACCATGACAACGATCCTCCGCCCCCCCCCCTCCCTCTCTCTTCTCATTAAAAGATGAACTGCTTAAACGAACTCGAAATTCCAGATACCAGCTCAACTTCTCCCAAGAGATCCGTTACGTCTCTCTGATTTACGTTTTCTTTCCCGTTCTGTCTTCAATTACGTAACCACGTCGAAATAAAATCTCATTTTTTAAACATAAAACAGCAAACTCGATCATTGACCGTATCCCCGTCAACGACTACCGGCAATTGACACTTCGAGGAATCACTGGGAAAAAAAAAAAATACCGTAAGAAACCGGATGAAAAAAGAGAGCTCCTCGCCTTCCGGCACATGGCAAAATAGCAACAAAAAAAAGACGTGTCAGCAATGTGTAGCGCCACCAATTGTCAAGAGCTATACAAGGCGGTTTTTTTGAGGGGAAGTAGTAGGAGGAGGAGGATCGTCCAACAGTATTGATCTTACAGCCTTCCCTCTTTTCACCCCGTTTCGTGCAAAGTCTCTCCTAGAACCCCCCCCCCATTCCTTCCCGTCCTTCCTCCGCCCCTTTTCTCAAGTGCCTTCCACATCCCAAAACTCACCGCGCGCTGCCACGCTCTTGGTAACTGGCGGGTTATGTCTTGTGACCCAAAGTCCAGCTATCGATCCCGCAACAAAGTAGTGTGATTAACATTAATAGGCTTACGAACAAGGAAACGCGGCACCTATTCCTTTTGTTTAAATTATTATTATTATTATTATTATTTGTTATTATTATTCTCACTTGTCCTAACCACTCCACCCACTCATTTTCTGTTGCCCCTCTTTTGCTTGTCTCAACATGAACTCCCTCCCCCCCCGCCAACTAACACGAACGCCCAACCCTTAGAAGTTACGCACAAACGAAAAATGAAACTAGTGAACTTTGAAAAAGAGATCAAACATTATTCATCGCGCATGAGAATGGAATCGGAAGCGGAAAAGATATTGCTGTTCGCTTCCGTTCCAAAAAAAAAAAAAAAAGGGGTCCAAATTCAGCTACCCGAAACGGAAAGAAAAAGGGGAGGGGAAGGGAACGACTCAATGTAGGAGGTCCGGTCCTTTTTAGCCGCAAGTTCCGATCAGACCCTTAAACACTCGCGGGAGGTCATAGATATACAAATACACACAGACAGACGCACGCCTCCCGCTGGTGTTGCACACACACGTACATAAATATACACAGCTCGGTACACACGTTCATCGCATGCAATCATCGTCATAGTAATCTATCGATCTGTGTGAGAACAAGACCTCCCCCTCTTCATTCTTTTTTTTTTTTGTCCCGTTACGTTCAAAGAAAAGACAAATGGACACTCAAAACAAATCAAGTCTACACCTCCAAGGGTTTCGCATCCAAACGATTTGGATAACCACCCACAATGCGGTTACTAACCGGCTTTTTCAATCAAAACTATATATATTTTTAATTGGTTTTTTAAAAAGAAGATTTAATAAAGAACTCACCGTATCCTTGTGGGGCAAAAGGTCCTTACGGATGCGGAAAAAGTTCTTGCCGTACTGTCGTAGTCCTTTGACGAAACGTTTCTAAGAAAAAAAGGGTGGGGGGGAGAAGCGAACAAAAAATAAATAAATTAAAAAAAGGGAGACAATTAGCATCTTACAAAGAGAATCAAGAAGAAGCAGCACGAATTTATGACGGAAGGAAAGGAAGAGAAAGAAAAAAATAAAGGAGTCGTAAAAATTCTTGAACGGCTGTGTGGTCATGACGATCTAAAGAGAAACCGCACCGTCCACCGTTTGTGTTGTCGGATCGTGAGAAACAAAAACCTTGACGGGTTAAGTGACCGCAAGTGTGACGTTCTTCCTCCCCCCCTTCTTTTCTTGATTTTTTTATTATTTATTATTTAATTCTTTCATTTTCTGTTCAACAGTGTGAATGTGTGTGTGTACATGTCGACGGACAAGGATAGAAAGAGAGGCGGGAAAACGTGAGGGATAAAAAAGAAACACGGATCCCTTTTTTTTTTTCTTTCTTTGATGGCATCCATCGGCTGCTCGTAAAAAAAGAAGAAGAAGAAAAAAACTACATTTGATTGATCGATACGTCTGCACACACACACACACACACAAGCAAACAGGCCGTAAAGATAGCGACTACGATTATAGACGTATAAATATAAATAATGTCGGGAAGTTTTCTGGGCGCGGATCCAATGGCCCGAAGGGGAAATTCACACCAGCGTGAATTCGGTACAGGATGAGGATCATATAAACGCCAGTGTGAAACGCCAGTGGATGAATACAGAGAGAATGAAAGAGAAAGAACGAGAGAGGGAGAGCAAAAAAAGAAGAAGAAAAAAAAGGAATGCTGCTGGACGAAAAAGCTGTTTGGCCGTGGCCATTCCCGACGACATGACACGCACGGATTCACCCACGGCGTTTCTGCTCTAGTCGGGTAGAACCAGACGCCATGCGTGAAAAACACAGCACCACACACACACACAACTAACATGAGGTGAAGGAACAAAAGCGCAACCCAATCTGACATGGGCCTCTTGACCGAACTCTCAAAATCCTGCCATCTTCTTTTTTTTCTCCAACTTCTTCTTCTTCTTCTTTTTTTAAAACATTTTCCCAATGTCCCTCTCTCTTCCTCTCTCCCCATAGGCAGTTGTTTTCTCGTCCATCAGCGTAAAAATAGTTGGCTGCCAGAAGAAGGAGAGAAGAGGAAGAAGAGAAGGAAAAGTTGGAGAAAGAAAGAGAAGCCGCACCGGGGAGTGAGAGAGAGAGAGAAAGAAAAGAGAGAGAAACAGAGAGAGGCGGAGAGAGAGAGAGGGAGAGAGAGAGAGAGGCTTTTTTATTCAACCAAACTCTCTCCCCTCTTCGAGAGTCAGAGTCGGAGAGAGTGGAAAAGAATCAAATATGGCCGCCTAGCATTTCTTGCACTATCCTCACCTGATGTCTTTTTTTTTTCCTTTCAAGATTTGATTTTTTTAAAAGACGAAACACTTAACAACACTCGAATTGAAAAATCCACGTGGCACACAAGAAAAAACGTAATCCACTGTGGATTCTTGTCACCAAATGTCGAGCTGATCCGGTTACACAGGTTGCAGTCACTTATACAACAATCCAGGTCAATCAGCATCAATCTCTTTCTTTATTCTTCAAAATTCCAGTTTCATGTGATCAAATCCCATAGAGTTTTTTTTTTCTTTGGTGACCTGATTGAAACTTTTTAAGAGTCAAGGCCCACTGCGTATTTTCAATGAAAGTAAAATCTAAAGGAAAAAAAGCCGTCGGTCGTCGTATACGCGCCTCGATACACACACACACATCCATCCATACACACCACATACACACACACACACACGCAGACACACAACAGAGCAGACCCAAAATGGCCGCACACTGAATGATCCCAATGACGCTGCTTTGCTGGTCGCAGCCCCCCTTCCACCTCAACGAAGAACCGAATCCAATCAGATGACACTCGAATCACGTTTGATCAAAACTTAAACAAAGACTGTGCCTCGTTAAATACGATCCAGTCTGCCTTGTTTATTTCTTCTTGCTTAACGTTTCAGTGCCAATCGAGGGGAAAATGGCGGAATATCCACACATACACATATACACACACGCACGGCGTCGCCTCTCATTCGGGAGCGGCCCGCTCAACGACTGCTAGCTGTTGGAGAGCTTGGGAAAACGCCATCAGCAGCCACGAGAGGCGCTTCAACAAAATCCGCTGTGGCGCTACGTGGGCATATGCCGCGCGGTTCGACAACCCGCGGTTTTACCCAAACAATTTCTTTCGCCCCTCGAGGCTAAATGTCGGGCCCCGTTGTCTGAGGTGTGTATCTCTCTGTGTGCGTGTGTGTGTTCCCTCTCTTTTTCATTTTCTACCGGCTTCGATGGCTGTTATTAGCCGTATACGATAGATCCGCGCCCTCTAGTTTATTCTTCCCCCCACCGTCTTCGTATCCAAGAGCCTAACGTATAACAGACATGTTGATTTGCTTGTCGTTGCATTTCTTCGCTTACAAGCCTGCCGATAAAGCAAACCAAAAGACAAAAGGAGAAATTCAAGTGTGTTGCCGTGCGACAGACGGCGGAAAGAAAACAAAAAATAAACACCGCATTTCAGAGATGCTTCACATCAGATCAACAAGACAAACGCTAGAGGGCCCAAAGTTCCTCAGGCTTCACGAATAACAATCGAGCGCAACAAACATATACACACACACACACACAAAACACCTGGTGATTATGTGTACTTGAAGACTTACACCAGGCCCAGCTTTGTTTCCGGCATTTGTTCGACAGAGCGAATAGACACACACACACACACATAAAAACCACAGCGACGCTTCATCACCAGAGGGCCTCCCCCCCCCATACCCCTCTAACTCTCTTATTTTTTTTTTTTGTTACCTGTCCACGCATGTGTAAGCACGTCATATTTACACATGTATATCCAGTTACAGCGTCTACTAGCATGTAGTCAATTTGGGTGGGACATGATATGCTTATACGCAACTGAAAACCAACACCTGAAAAATTGACCCGACTTCTCCTTTTTGTTTGATTTTTAATGACTTCCGTCAACGCTCTGCGGACCATTTCGTTCGAGAATCATCTGCTTTTGATTCGTTTGACAACGCTAATGATGCTAATGATCTGGCAAAGAGATTTCTATTTTTCACGGTCTCACGTGGCTGACTATGTACCACCATCTTTGACACGAACGAAAAACGCCAGCAGCACGACCATGTCTCGTAATTAGATCGTTAAAATGAAAAAAAAGAGGGGCTCATTTTCTTTTAATATTTTTGTTACAGGCCTCAACCCCCGTCGCCTCGTCTCATTATGACGCATCAACTGCTTGACATTAAAGTTCAAACCGCTTCCCGTCTTTCGTCGTCACGTCACCGGACGTGAGTTTGTCACCGAGTAGATTTTCTAATACTCGGAATAATTCCTCCTCCCAATTTCAGTTCCCCCCACCCCTCTGCCCAAATGGGACTCGCCGCATTTCTCCATTTTCCACGGTTAGGTGAATTTGTTCTCCTTCTTTTTGAAACCGTTTTTACAGCTCGACTCGATTATTTACTGCCTAAATGTGCTATCAAATTCAGCTCATCTGTTTGTCCTGTGAATACCTGAGCTGAACTTGCATGAAAATTGGCAAGTCCCTAAAAGAAAAACAAATAAAATATGTTCGTCCATTTGGTTTTTGACAAACGTCGAACTAAAAGCCAAAAAAAGGAAGGCCATCAAGATTGGCATCTTTCGAAGCAAGCAGACGACAAAATGCAACTACAGGCGCCATAACGACGGATCAATCGGTCGGCATGGCTATCAGAAGACACACAGGGGGCGATTGGCTGCCAAAATACATGGCAGGGCCTCGGCAAATACTAAAGATCAACCGACGTGTCATAAAATGAGAACCGGCCATCAGCCTCCGGAGATAGACGGGCACATAAATAATAAGACATTTATCTATATATGAGGAGGTTACGCTACTGCGTTTCCCTCCTTCCTCACTTTCTGCTTGTTCGTAATAGACGATTTTTTTTTCTTTCTTTGGCAATCTATTTTTTGTTTTATTTTTTTTTAAATGAAGAACAAAAAAAAAAAAATAAAATTCAAAAATTGTTTCATCTTTGAATGGATAGATCGACCCGATTGGCCGAGAGTCTCTTTCGATTATTACGAACGATGGGGGCATTGGCAACAAGGTAAGCAATAAAAAAAAAGCCGTGCCGCGTTCAGCAGGATCTCGTCAAAAATCAAACGAAAATTCTTGGGCGTAAAAAATTAAAAAAAGAGACTGGCGAAATGTTTTACAACAAGTCGTCAATCCGCGTGGTAATGACCTATTAAACGAGCGCGTGTTCGTGCGTGCCTATACAAGAAAACGGCAGACTGAAAGATACGTTAAGGGAAACATTCGAAACGTTTAAAACGCATAAAAATCCACACACAAAAATAAAATAAATATGCATATTGAAATAAACTAATAAGTCAAGGTTGAATACGAAACCAAACAACCATGTGGGTGGTCGGTATTTTTTTTTCTTTTCTTTTCTCATTGGCTAACGTAGCCACTAAAGGACTCTTGACACCGAAACACTGTTACCACACACTAAATTAAAAAGGAAACAACAACAAAAAAGAAGACGATGAATCGATTGACATGAAAGCTCAGGAAATCGCTTCTACACGAGGCGAGCAACTGCGTTCGCAAGTAATAAACAAAATGGCTGTAAAGGAACTCGAGTGGAAAAGCTGTCGTCTCTTTTCATTTTTTTCTTTTTGTGTCGGGTTCCTCTTTAGAACATGTGGCATAAAAACGACCACTAAGAAAGAAGCTTAAGTAGAAGAGCAGCAAAAAGACGGCTACATTAATTAGTTAGGACCCTCCATAACTATGAAACGCCGACAAATGGAGACCCATTTCCCGTAAACATTCATCGAAACACGTATAAAGACTAGCAGACGCACACGGCGCATGAACGGTGGCAACCACCAGCGCCATCTTGTGACAACGACCGACAACCAGGCACAAAAAATGTCGTCAATTAAAAAGGAACGCTAAAAGGAAAGCAGCTGCTAAACGATAATTTATACACGAAAAAAAAAAGCAGGTCGGTTGTCTTATGCGGTTAACCACCATTTCTGAGGCGTTTTCTATTCTTCTTTTTTTTTTTTTTTATGGCAGCCACGTAGGTTTCAATGCACCAACGCATGATTGACTTTTACGAGCTTACAAATGTGTTTTCCCTCCTCTTTTCTCGCTCCTTTTCTCGTGTGTTTGTGTGTGTTGCACGTTAAAATGTAAATTATGAAAAGCACAGAGACTTCATCACTCGGAATGATTGCACGTCTCGGCTGATTCATTTTATAAAGACGAGTGCGTCAAGCTGGAAAATGAAGTCGGCTTCCGAGTTCAACTGTATCGGATGATGTGTGTGCATCGATTGAAGCGTCACCATTCAACACCAATCTCTACGATGTCGAATCCATAAATAAAATGAGACCAACCGAGTATCCGGTGTTTTCTTTCTCCTTAAATGAAATTCAATACTTTTTTTAACTTTTTTTTTACAGAAAAAGAAAAGAGAAAGAAAGAAAACGCAGCCATTAATCTAACGCACAAATTCTGTCACTTGACTCTCTAGAAATGGGAGGCAGCTGGCAAAGCCCAAAGGCATGTAGCATTTTATTTTTTTCTTTCTTCCTTTCTTGCTAGAATAGATAAAAGAGTCGACCCTAATCTGCCCGTTCACACAATGAGCAACCAACCGTTTCTATTATTGTCATTCTACATTTTTTCGACGTCGGTGGAAAATGTTGGAAGCCAACAGTCGGCCATCAACCGAAACGACCGCCATCTATTACCGCAAACAGACACTCGAGTGGTGACTGACGAAACGGCCGAGCAGATCGGAAAAGGCAAAGAGAAAACCCGGATAACTCCGTGTGTGTGTGTGTGTGTGCGTGTGTTCTATAAAAAGGGGGCGGCAAAGCGCCCTCTCACACACACACCAGACACAGAGAAATATATATATATATATAAAGTTACATTGTTCTGCTCTTTCACGGATTGTTTGCAAGAGGCGAGATAGTGGCGACCGTGGCGGTGTGCGCACATAACACGAGGAGCCACTTGGCAACGTTTTTACAACACAGCACGCTATCACTTCGTTAGCATGCGTGTCGTGAGCATCATGTGTCCCAATCTCGTTCCATCACCCCGCCTTTCGGTCGTACGTCCATTCTCCAAAGCCCCCGGAGGCATTTTCAACGCTCATCGTCCCCGACCGATATGTCTACCTCCTGGACGACGACGATGATGATTATTTATTGCTATGACGTCGCGTTCAAAGAGTCTTTTTTTTTTTTCTTTTTTACATTTTTTTTATTTAAGAAAAGGACTTGGCTCATTTCCCTCCATCAGCGCCTCTGTGTGTGTGAGGGAGCCATCAACAACACACACGACGGGTTGAAAACGACAAGCAAATCGGGGCCAACCGCAGTCAAATAAACAATGAAGTAATTTTCCGAACCGCTGGAACTTTTGACTACTAATGGGAACCTGAATTTCATAACTCACTTAGAAAAAAAAAAAAAATACAAAAGAAAGAAAGAAGACCTAATCGGATCACGTGAAAAGTCGATGAATCGAGACATTTGCCCAGCAGACGACCGTCCGAAAAGCTTAGCGATGAGTTGGGGCGGGATTGGCAGGCACAAAAGAAATGGAACGATCCAATACAAAGTACAAAGATGAACGACGAGTCATCCATTATTCAATGGAGTCGTAGCAGAACATTTGAAAAGCTAATGTCTCAACAGCAAAAAGGGCCACAATGTACCCTTCGATCGATCCTTATCCAGGCAGGATCGTCTTCTCGGCCATGCGAGAAATAAATAACATAAAAAAAAAGAGAAGACGATCGTTGCCGTGATTTACTTTGACAGATCACATCCAAGAGACGTGCCTGGTAATGGATCACTCGTCATCACCCATCTTTTTTTTTTTTTTCCAATTTTGTTAGAACCCAAGCGGCAATCTCACGTCATCCGCCAACCCAAATAAACAAGGAAAACACACACAAAAAGAGTGGCCTTTGTTTTCTTTTGAAAAAAATAAAAAAAATTACGTTGCTTGTCGACTGTTTGAAATCAAAATATGCGTTGGTGTAAACGCCCGGAGGACATTGTCAGAAAGTCGGAAGCCTATCCAAAGTGGACGTAGGTGAGGGTTTCGGGATTGTAAGAACCCCACAAAAATCGTGCGAGTTGGAAACGGCTGGAAAAGAATCTGAGAAGTAGCGCACGCAAACTGGTCGTTTGCATCAATGATTCGAGGGAATTGAACTCGTCCTTCAACACACACACACACACACAAAAGACGAACAGGAAGAAAACGGGATTACGGCGGTTTGCAACGGCAAACAAAACAGAACGAATAACATTTGAAAACCATCCGTTTTTGTGGGGTTTTTTTTCCCGAAAAAAAAAAAGGAGAGACGTAAGTAAACTAGTGATAACTTACCGTTTCGTCCTCGGACCATTTCTTGTCGATGCCTTTAGGTACGGGGCATTTGGCCAGCGTCTGCAGCGCTTTCCCCAAATCGTAGCTCGAATTGTGCAGCTATAAAGAAAGAAAGAAAAAAAATCGAACAATACACAATTATTAATCCATCAATTTTGCAGAAACGCAAAAAGAGCGAAACATAATTGCGCGATACAAAAGATTTGCACGCTTCATTGAAACGATATAATAAAAAAAAATGAGGGGGGGGGGATAAAAATAAAAGTGTGACTGATAGCCAAAGCTATTGAAGCGATTCGATTTTTTGCTAGCCTTTCATATGAGTCACATACATTTTTAAAATCCCATCCCTCCCCCTTTTTTTTATTATGGAAGGAAGTGCCAAGTTTTTTTTTTTTTCAAGTTATTTACCACGTCCATGGCGTTGATGGTGGTGTCGTCACGGGATGCAGCCAGGCATCCGTCGTCGGGTGATCCGCCATCGCACATCCCGACAAAAGCGGCCACCGAACGGGCAGCTTGAATGTAGACGATCAGATCGCCATCGCGCACACCCGGAGCGTTAGGCGGTGGCACCCAGCGCGGCTCCTCCCAGTCCTCGCATCTCTCTGGACGTTTGTCCAGCCCCAACTGAGCACGCAATTCCGGTAGCCGGGCCTGCGGAACACACACACACACACACAAAATTAATTTCATTCATTATTATTAATTATCTTTTGTTGTTTACAGATTTCAAGTCATTCTACTGCCCATAGAAACCACAAACAAGGCCCCCCCCCCTCTTTTTTTCATTGTAAAAAAAAAAACAAAAAAACAAAAAAACAAAAAAACAACAAAATTTCAATAATAAATAAATAATTAAGGACCTGGTGGGACGGCCCGACCCGAATTTCACCCTGGGTGGACGCCAGTCTGCGTGTTTCTGGATTGTAGCCTAAAATGTAGAAAAACGAATCCTTGAATGGGGAAAACTTCTCAGCGCCTTGGATGTCAGTGAAATGCTGGACGCGGCACACGCCCCTGTGTCCAACAAGAAACAAAAAAAAAAACATTTGTCAAAATAAAAACAACTGCCAAAAAGATTAGAAACCAAAAACTCAATTCCATTTAAGGAGCTCATCCTTTTCAGTTTTTTCTTTCCCCCCGTTCCACCTTTGAACCAGCAAAAAATCTCACAGGCCCCTGTTCTCCATCAACAACTTCTCTCACGCCCATTTGTCTTGCAACCAAAGGAGAAAGTATACAACGTCTTACCTTTTATAACATGATTAACTAAAATTAGACCGCCACCCCAAAAAAAAGAAAGAAACGAATTGTCACTCTGTTACCCCTCGTAAACATTTCTCCCATAATTGCCTTCCCAACTTTTTGTTTTGTTTTCCTCTTTTCTTTCAGAATTTCTACATCGTCAAAGCACTTTGCTAGCCGTCGTCGTTCTTTGCGTCATTGACGAGCTATTTCAGGTTAGCAAAGTAATTTCACGTTATTTACGCCGCCGCCGCCGCCCGAAACGCAACAGCAACTCTCTTTTTATACTTGATGGAAACAACCATCGATAAGCCGATTACTCAGGGAGGGGGAACAACTCCCGGACACACGAAATATCACACAGGCTTGGCATCAAACATCATTTTTTGGCTGTTGTTGTTGTTGTTGTTGTTGTAAAAAGAAATAAAATGATGCCCCTAAGGGCGTGTTGCTTTAATCCCGTCTCCTCTTCTCGCTCGTCTCTTGTTTGTTTGTTGTTGTTTTTTTTCTCGTTTTCTTTTGTTTTGAAAATAATATATGCGCCATCCATAAGGTACACAGTTACCTGAGCAAGGATACGGGATAGGTGTCGGTGGCGTCGGATATAAACAGCTCGCGGCCTTTAATCACGGGATCATGAAGAAACGAGATCTTGTTGCCTGTCAAGCAGCCATCAATTTTATCAGACTCGTCATTGCAATCGATTAGCATTGGATCACCACCTTGTTCTGTGTTGCGGTCTTGCACCAACAGCTGATACACCGTTTCGGGAACTTCACAGGGTCGATAGTACCTGCACAAATGACAGATAGGGCGGCGGCAGCAGCAGCAGAAAAAAAGAAGGAAAAAACGTAAAACAAAAAAAAATTACATCCGTCGATGATTGAAAAGCCGCAAAAAAAAAAGAAAGAAACGAAAATTGATATACCATTTAATGTTGACCATCAATGTGTCGCGCTTGCTCTGTTTGGGAATAAACACACACGCACACACACACACACACAAAAAGAAAAGAACATAAAGCAAAAGATTAGTATCACGGTAATCAAGAGGCACCGGAGGGCATTTCTCATCCGACCATTTCCCACGAACATGCGATGAGGGTTCCAGTCAAAAGGAACAAAACAAGTAAAAAAAAATAATATATATATATATATATTTATAAATAAAGAGGAATTGTTGAATTCAATCACACGGTCACGTCACGCAGTGCTTATTTTCCTTATAAAGGGCTTCATACCACACGACGTTCCCCCCTCCCATTCCTTTTTTTTAATATTTTTCTTTAAGAAAGAAAAAAAAAACGAACAAACCCCTACCGATGTAGTTGATCACCATAAGCCGCGAAGCTCTACAAAAGCTTTATTATTAACTTGACAATTACGTGTTGTTTTTCAAAACGATTGGTTCGACACACACACACACACTATCTCGCATCGGCGTGAGTGGGCGTCGGGAATGTGAGTCGTCCCTTCGCAATCATCCATCATCGGCCTATTTATTATGTATGCACAAGTCGGGAATGCTTTAGGAGGAGGAGGAGGAAAACAAAACACACCTGGCTTTCGGTACTTGGTAGAACATCCCCTTATAAAGTCAAAAGGACAGTGGAATTGATTTGAAGAAGAGGAGAACGAAAACAAAAATGGCCGCTCTCCAGCATCAGCTGAGCGATTCACGGACTAACGTGACGGCAGAAGAATCAGCATGATTCTCGAAAAAAAAAGGGAAAACAACTGAATGAATTAAGTCAAAGAAAAAAAAATCATAATGCTACAGTCGAAACACTTCAATCCGTATAATCAAGTCGTAACGGGTCGCGGCTGCTTATTTTTTATTCTTTTTTTGTTTTTTTCATAATTGGCTTCTTTCAAAAGGGAAAAGAAAAAAAAATGTATATTAGCTGAACTCGGAGTGCTTTTGTAATACACACCGTGACGAAGAAAAGATCTCACTCGCAACACGGTCGCGTTTGAAAACAAGTAAAAAAAAAAAAAAGAAGAAGAAGATAAAGATAAAGAAGACGAAGAGAAACGTGAAACAGCCCTCGGGCGTGAACGCAACCACGAGAAAGACACGTAACACTTGGCACTGAGGCTTCGCCGATTTCTTTAAATACATTTTTTTTACTGGGCTATATCTTCTACAGTAAATCGATTTTTATGGGCTTTCAACAGAAGGGAGAGAAAAAAACCGACGAATCATGTTTTGGCTTTGACTTTAACTACCCGTCTTAACTGAAAAATGATCGTATTTACCTATTTAAGGCACGCAAAAACACATCCCACCTTGGCTATATTACAATACAAACTGTTTATCGACTCTGATGGCAAGGCACTTGAAATTTTGCACGCGTTAGTCGGATCACATGACCAGTCCCCCCCCCCCCCATTCGTTAATTTAAAAAACAAAAAACAAGAAACTAAAACGTAAAAGCTAAAGTTGACCTTTGGATGTCACAAATTTCGCTTGTTTTCTCCTGGCCGCGTATTTCAAGGTGATTTTGCCAGGCTTTCGAGGAGAAACGATTTCGAACGAAACATAAATATTGACATGTTTCTAAACCTAATTCCGGCTTTAGAACCCCGCGGACACGTACAGCTGTTCGCAACAAAACATTAAGACAACTGATGGCCGCTGGCTGCCAGAAAATCGGCAGAAAAACGGCCATACCTTTTTTTTTTTTTTGTTGGACCTCCAAAAAAAATTAAAATATTAAAAGAAAAAAATTGATACATTTCAGTTTTTCCGTCTCCTTCACCAAATGTTTACATAGCAATTCCAACCGTTAACGAAGAAAGAATAGGAATAAATTCCTTTAAAAGTAAATTGACGTACCGAATAATTTAGCAACGTGTCGCACAGAGTTAATGTTGAACTAAAAATAAAACACACCACCATCCAAAAGAGTTTTGTGGATTTGTTTTCGTCTTGCACTAGTGCTGAAGGGTGTGGATGTGATCACAACTCGGCGGCCGCCATGTTTGACGCAAGACTGGCCGTGCTACAGGGGGAAAAAAAGGCGGGTGCTGCGAATAGGGGGCAGCACCAGTAGCCACAACCAGCAGTCCCCGCCTTCTTTTCCTACCTTGGCGTGTTAACACGAACCCCTCGCATGCATAACACACACAAAAAAAAAAACGAACTACGAATGCTCTGCGCTTAAAGAGCATCGTTCATTGATCCAAGAGCGACAGCGCCATCTGTTGGTCGCGAAACGAACCCGGCCCTCTTTTGCAATCCCGTCCATTCGACCAACAAAACGCAATTTACCCGCGTTTATCACGCGCGCACACATCCGTTTGAGCAAAAGACATTTTAGAATCATTGACTCCCACGGGAAGTGCGAGTTGAACGTTTTATGCGCACACGCTATACGTAGCGTGATGGCGATGAACAAAGTACAATTTTGATAATAGGACTTATAGGACAACTATTCGAAACGAAAAAAACAAACAAAACAAATGGGTCATAGTTATTCGTTACCCGCCGGAATTCTTGGATGGTGCAGATAAAGAAGGGTTGGTCAGCTGATTGGCTTTCAATGTAAGCGGCATCTATTGGAAAACAAGAAAAAAATGTGACAGTTAGACATTTATTTATTTTTAATTTTTTTCAAATTGACGAACTAAAATCAAATCAAAAATAAACAGGATGGATTTTTAAAACCTGAATTGAAACATGACATGGACGGATAAAACAAGAGCATACTGTTGTTAAAAAAAAAAAAATGAGAGATATTGAACATTTGATTTCGCACTTTTGATCGCTGGGTAATGACGCAAGATAGCACAAAAGTTCAATCAATCTCGATTTAAAAGGAAAAATAGAAAGAAAAAAAAGGAAATAAGAAAAGACCAAAAGAAAACCTTCCAACCAAACGTTAAAAAGTGAGACTAGATTGGATCGATCCCTATACACACACACACACACAGCCCGTGTAAACCCCACTTGGCTACATCTTGCGTGAGGAGGAGGGGGGGAGGATTTCTGATTCAACCATGCGTTTGAATTCAAGTCGACTGTGCAACCTATTCACGGAGACTAGTCACCGCAATGGGCCAACCCCAATCGTCAACAGATTTTCATCCATCAAGTTGTGCGGTTTTGTTTGCAAAGAAAAATATTCGCTGACTGCAAAAAAAAAAACCCTTCGTTACAGACGTCCATTTTCTTTTTTTTTTGAAACAAAAATCAAATCCAAATAAAAGTGAACATAAAAGATAGACTCGTAAGGCAAACGTGTGACCTACGAAAACCCCAAAATCACTACAACTTGCGCTTCGGTCGTAAAAGAAGAAAGCAAGGCCCTTTGATGTCCCTTCACTCAATTGATGCATCAAACCTTATCCCACGCAATGAATGCCGTACGTTTCCCCCCCCCTTTTTTTTCTTTCGACGGAACACGTTGCACATTCCGCACTAAGGCAATCCCGAAGAAAATAAAAAATATATCAAGACTTATTACCATGTTTTTCTCTCCCTCGGAATGATAAAAAGAAAGCCGATGATGATATGTGAATGGTGTTAAAAAACTAGCTAAATGATGCTATTAGGATAAAGCTTGTTGTGTGTGTGTGTGAGCCACCATTTCTTCACGGTCTACATGGCCAACGACTCCCGCAAAGATGAAAGAGATCGAGCAGCTCACCCCAGTCAATCGATAATTTCGAACGACAATAAGGGCGGGTCTGCGCTAAGGGGAACGGAAGGGGGGGCTGTTTCTAACAGAAGGGTCTACTAGTATGTGTTTGTGTGCACAGAAGCGACATCTGGAGGTCTCTTTCTCTCTCCCCCATCGACCATATCCAACTCCTAAAGTACAAATGAAAAAACCTATTTTTTTTTTCTTTTCAATTTGGCCTAACCCCAAACTGACAAATAAAACAAAACAAAATGGCCCCAAACAAAGCGCTTTCACACGTCTCCATGTCGCTTTTTAACTGATGATCTCGAGCAACTAAACGATCCAGCAAATAAAAATTTAAATTAAAACTACAATAAAAAAAAAGCGTTTTCTGTTGTTGTTAAGAGTCAACGTGCATGTCGTCTGCAATTTTCACGCCCTGCATTGCATAAGAATGACGGGAGGTATTGAACCGTGTCGCATCAAAATAAATAAGGGAGCGAGCGCATTCTGAGAGTAGCGTCAAATTCGATCGAGATCAAACGTCAAGTTGACCATGTTCAGTCATTAAAAAAAAAAAGGAATGCGACATTTTTTGTTTTCAATTTTTGACGCATTTTATTATACGACCAATGTGGCCACACACAAAAAAAAAACGACTTATAATTTTTCCTTTTTTTCTCTCTCTCTCCCCCATTTTTATCTTTCTATTTCTATGTTCCTTTCTCGTTAACGACTAATGTATCTCTGCGTGAGTAAACTCGAGTCACGCACTGTCGTTGGGGCCAAACTGCTTGCTTCTCCTGTTGGAGCTAATCTTTGACTTCCTGATTTACGACTGGTCGACTCTTCGTCTTACGATACATAAAAAAAAAAGCTTTTTTTCCCCTTTTCTCTCTGTTGTCATTGACCTTCCTTATTTTTTTGTCTTGATTCTTGCGCGTGTATACACACACACACATAGACAGTTGTTATTAGTCTACAACAAAGATAATCCTTTCCCTCACTAGATGGCTATTATCCTTTTCAACACATTTACGTCTAGAGCTTCCGGAAAAAAGGGAGGGGATATAAAATGTGTTTTCTATTATTTGCCTTTGGCTTACAATTGAGAGAAAAAAGAAAAAAGATTTGCATCGCAAGAGAGTGAGCTCCAGTAAATAAAAACCCCCAGTTTGCCATATTATTTATTTTTTTATTTTAAACACGACTGTTATTGCTAAAAGCATCCGCCAGATGACACCATTCAGCCACGGTTCCTTTGTTGAAGAGACATATATTCATTCGACTTTAATCGATGGCAATTCTGGTACGGTGCCTCTTTTTCTTTCTATTCCCCCCACCCCCAACAAAAACGCCATGGTCTCATTATGGATCGGCTCTATTGCTCAAACTGAATGTCTTCTAGCCGCACTCGTTGAAATGACACAATCAAAATGATTGACGACGGCATCCTATCGACACACACAGCTAATTTGCATACACGACAGTGAAACGTTTAGCTGATCCAAGTTGGCCAACTGATGATCAAAACCCCACTACTCCACGTTATCAGGTGACAATTGTTTCAGTGTCTCTTTTATAGTCTTGCGTGACTTACAAATGCAATTTGCCTGGAGCAAAGAAAAAAATAAATAAATAAATGGGGAGGAAAGAAAAAAGGACAAAAGGCAAAGATCAAACACTAGGGGGAGGGGAGGGATCGGATGGGCTAGAAGCTAGTCGTGATGATGACACAATCCGTCGTAGAAAAAGAGATCCTTTCATGTTCAAAGAAAGCACACCCCCATTTCTTGTTCTCTTTTTCTTTCATTCCTTTTCAATTTGGTAGAAAATAGAAACAAGGCGGTACCCGTTCAACGTCTCCTAACTAAACGCAAGTTGAGCTACAATAGCCAAACGACGTAGACACACGAGAAGAGAGTGAAAAAAGGAAAATAACAATAATAAGGAGGCAGGCCTATACAATCAGTTTGCATGAGATTGTCGTTGCGCCGAGTAGATATCCGGTCGATGAACTAGCAATATCGACCACAAGGCATCTCTTCCGAGTTTTCTTATTTGATTTGCGTGGCCATCGGGCAGAGTGAAAACGGATGCTCTCCTCAAGAAAGAAAATAAACAAAAAAACTGTTCTTTTGATCTACGCAATTTGAATTTGAATCAATCGCGCAAATTGTTGCTAAACGAAACGTCTTTTTATTTCCGATTGATTCGATCCGTTAAAAACTCTAAATTCGAAAAACAAAAATTAGAGGAAAACCTAATACTCATTGTCAAAGACATTGCACACGGTGGTGGGGGATAACTGACAAGTCAACAGGAAACGAGCTTGTCACCACAACCGAAACCAGTCAGCGTCACTTAATAGTCTGGTCGCAATGTGCGTGCGCTAAAAGAGCCGGAAGCCTGTGCTCTCCCGAGTCCTTCCCCCCTTTCTTTTTTCTTATTTTCCCCTTTCTTTTCTCCTATCCATTTATTCTCCGTTCCTTCTTCCCCTCTTTCCTCCCACACACACACACAATTCTCTCTCTCTCCCTCCCTCTCTGTGAAATGTTACGACAAAATTGGCCTCAACAAGGTAGAAAATCGGAAATGGATACACTTTGGTCGTCCAGTCGAAGGGGTTTATGTAACGACCTATACTATCCGACACTTAAAAGTGACCGACCTAAATCCATCATTTTTCAAGACCAAATTAAAACGAACCAGATCCGCTTGACATTTGATTTCACCGTGTAAAAGAGATGTGACATCTTCATTACTTCCCCCCCCCTCACGTGATGTCCCCCATAGCTCGTTGCTACGTTTACTTTCCTTACATTTTTGGCTTCCAATGATTCCTAGAGCTGGGGATCATCGATCCATCCGACAGTCTGACTTGCAACATATCTCTCCTCTCTCTCCGCTACCGAAAAATAAAAGTGGGAGATTTTGTTGGTTATCAACTTGATTCTTGCCGAACATTGCGCTTCCAAAACAATTTGAAACAGCAAGAAAAACGTGCATCGCTCTCCCTTCGTTCCCCAACATTTTTACTTCAACCTCTTTGACGTTGCATAATTGAAAGAAAAACGATCATTTCCTTTTTCAGTTTTTGTTTTTTTTTTCGAGGGGCGACGAATGATAATTTACTTTGAACGTGTGCATCGTACGTGGACAACTCGAAACGGATAAAACTTGTTTACGATGCACAGCATTAATCTGCATACGTCTCTTGCACATTGTACTGGCACAACGCCGTGCAACATCCCAAAACGAGTTCTTCAACAATCCGTCCTTATACAAACTAAACGTTTAAATTATTAGTCGACAATCTCTTCAGTTGGTTGTTCGTTCCCCCCAAAAAAAAAAAAAGATAAGACAAAACGTAAAAAAAAAAAGCGGATGTCAATACGAAGGGGGGGCTGCTCGTTTAAAATTGTAAAAGCTTGTCAACTCTCTGCACAACGTCCAATTTCGAAATAAAAGGATTTAAACAAAACGAAAAACAAAAACAAACACGTACCTCCTGGACGATAATCTGCTCCGTCGTCAACGCACAAGTATCTGACGTAATCGCCGTTGCGAGCTCGCCAAACTTTGCCGCGAATATTTTTTTTGCCCGTCACGGCGACGGACACGTCCTCGCAGACAGTGTCCACCACTGCAGTGGCGGCCACATTGTCTTCCGCCACGGGGTAGTAGTCATTCGTTTCGTCCGCAGGAGTCGTCGTCGTCGTTGTCGTCGCCGCCATGTCAGCGTCTTCGTCGTCGTCGTCTTCCGTTTTGACGCCGCGGCGTCGCAACGTTTTGCGCGGCGATTCGCTGCACGCGGGAGAGCTCCTCTTCTCCGGAGTGTTTTTATTGGCGTTGCTGATAATTATGTCACTGTTTGATGGCTGGACGGCACGACCAGCTGATAACCCGCTTCCGGTAGCCGATCGTTCTAAACCGCTTTTGCCGGCCACACGCGAAGGTTTCGAACACACCATTTCTGCAGTTCCATTCGAACTCATTTTTTGTTTTTGTTTTCTTCTTCTTTCTTTTCGGTCAGATAAAAACGCAACAGCAACTGCAATAGAAATAAATCAATAAAATTGGATTAAAAATGAGATTGTATGACGTTTCACAATCACTGAACAATCAAAACATATTACGGCGATCGCTAATTAAATGTAATTGATGTGGCACGTGAGAAAGTGACCAACAATGG
Organism: Daphnia magna; assembly: GCF_020631705.1. NCBI lineage: Eukaryota > Metazoa > Arthropoda > Branchiopoda > Diplostraca > Daphniidae > Daphnia > Daphnia magna. Next base: position 6,855,562 of record NC_059182.1, read on the forward strand.
CCCTTGGCACCTTAGATCTATTTTCCATCTCGTTCAATGCAGCGAAACTTACAATACACACAACAACAACAACAACAAGAAAAAAGGATCAAGGAAAAGAAAACGCGGTTTTCCTTCCAAATTCGTGACCCACTTGAAAATGTATTTCGTCATCAGATAACTGGAAAAAAAAAGTTTGCTACTTCAAAGAAACTACATTGAACGGGAGAGGGAAAATAACAAACAACATCAACTTGGATATGTATCCATTTAAGGTGCAGAAGTTAAGCGCTACCTGGCATGTTTTTCTTTTGCTACCAGGTACAATTTTTGACGATTCGAAAATGGATTTTTGTTAAAATTTCAATTCCTACTAATACTTCTACTAAACAGTTGCTTTTAAACGATTAGATAGTGAGGCTTGGCTGCCAACGTTTGTCTCAATTAGGCATGAAATAGACGGTCTATAAAAAAAAGAAAGAAAGAACAAGACAAAAACGCTGGTAATCTTAAATCAGAAAATAAAAAGGATCGAAAAAAGATGAGGAAAGGAAGATTTTTTTTTTTTTTTTTTTTCACGTCAACACGAAAGCGGAAGTCGGAGCAACATTTCCATGCAGGATGTTCCATGTTGCCTTCAACGTCAAATCAAATGAAACGTAGCCTCAGGTGATACTTGGGCTGCCTCATTCCTTTTTTGTTTTACCTGCATGTACACATTTTGTTTTCGTTTCAATCTAGTAGTAATGGAACGATGTTTAGTCTACGCATCCTGCCTTCCTTTTCAAAATGGAGGCTATGGGATACGAGAGATCGATCGTCCAATCTTTTTAGAGCGGCAGTTTGCGTCGTTGCTGAAACCATCGACAACATGCGGCGACTAGCCAAAATGTTGAATTAAACAAATGAAGAAACTCCCAAAGTCCAAAAGAGAATAAAGAAACGAATAGAAAGAGCAAATTTCTATAGCCCCGTTAGAAAAGCCTCAATAAGGAAAACTATAACCGAGTCGTACAGATCGTACCATTTCCTTTAATCTTTCATATCTCTTAGTTTCACATCAATTTTCACCAACATTCATCAAATAGTTTGAATAGTCGGAGCGAGACGTTAAGAACCACTGCCAACAACATTTTTAATAATGGCCGAAAAACAAAAAAATCTGTTTTCATTCGAGTGTCAACACATAACGAGCTTTAATAACTTAATTATGGGCGTCCAAGTCAGCGACTAACTGACGTGACGTTCATACGAAATGAAAGTCGAGGGAAACGCTTCTGGCGACAAAGGGTTGAGCCCCCCTCCTCAACCCCACCCAAAACCCTCCGGATATAAAGAGCCAATTTCAATGCCCCCCCCCCCTCTTTAACACGAGTTTCGTATCAGTCGGTAACTAATCGTCGATTCTCCCCGTACTTTATATTTCAACCATTTCAGACATTTTTGCTTACGATCATTTTAGAATATTGAATTAAAACGATCAAGTGGGATGTTTTTCTTTAATTTTAAATTGAGAACAAAGGTTCGATTTCAACATCATTTGTTTTCTTCCTACCGATCCACCATGTGTTGCAAAAGGCGTTAGGAAAAAAAAACAGCTGCTAAAAACACATGGATAGCATTTTAGAAAACCACGTTTTAAAATGATGGCGAATCGTGCAAAATTCGAAAACAAAACAGGTAGGCCCACAACATTTGCACGCACCTCAATATCGGAATTTTTTTTTTAGCATATCCCCCTCCTCGATGGATATCTTTTTGATAGATTATAGGAATTTCTTCAAGTGCGCGCCTCTGGTGAGAACACAAGAAAACGCCCTAAGGGCATCATTTGGACAGGAGGAGACCTATGTTTCCAGTAGATGGTGAGGGTAGAGGGGCATGGGAGGGACTAAGAAAAAGAAAAAAAAGAAAGAAACGTACTGGAACCATAAAAAAAAACCTTTTTCTTTTCTATGGAGAAAACAGACCAACTTGAAAAAGAGGGAAAAAAAGGGAAAATAATATGAGAGAACGGTGACCTTTGGCACAGAAAAAAGGAACGACCAAACCAGATTAATGAGAGACCTTTTTTGTTGTTGTTCGGTTAAGTGAGTTTTAACTCTAGAAACAAAACAAAAAATGGCTTCAATTTAAAGAGAAGTATAGACAGAAAGGGAGGCAGACGAGGCTGTTTGTTTTCACGTTGTTTAATGGCGTAGCACGTTAAAAGAGCAGCCATGAATAACAGATATTGCAGATTGATACGAATCCCGTCTCTTTCCATAATAGAAATCGCATGACTAGTCATAATCCCATAAACTTTCGGTTACCTCTTTTTTGCAATCAATCACGCTTTTTTTTTATTTTCTAAGGAACAAATGGAGAACCATAATGGTTCTTTCTAAAGGCAATTTTTTCTTATGGCACATCAGTCGATTTGCAATACAATTCTTTTCCGTGAAGGTCAAGATGCTCCTTTTTTTTCAAAAACAGAAAAAAATGGGATTGAATTGGTAAATGCTTGAAAGAAAGAAAAAAAAAAGCACAGTCAAGAAATGCCATATGGAATTATAAGAACATCCTTAGGGAATGCATCAAAGAGATGGGGGGGAAGGGAGAGAAAAGCCTAGAAAAGTGACAAAACGTCTTTTGTTTCAAACAACAAAAAAATCCGCCAATCGTACAAAAGCTTTTTTTTTTTTTCATTTTCCAAAATTTTTAACCCGCCAAAAAATGATTGTCCAGAAACAAAATGGAGACCTCCCCCCCCCCCAAAAACGAAGCACAAGATTACTGAATTCTTCGTCCAAACGTGTGTAAATAATTACTAAACCAAAAATGATTTGTCTCAAAACGACAGCAAACTCGTGCACAGTGAAATAAAAAAGAGCAAACCTACCAAGATTGAAGCGTTTTCGTCTTTTTCCTTGGCAGCTTTGAAAAATCCCACATGTCCTATGCTAATCCAGTTAAACGAAACAAAAAAATCATCAAAAAACTCGTTTGGTCGTCACTTTCCAAATTAGGCACACTGTACACTCAAGTGTCAATAAGACGCACAGCGATGTAAAAAATTTTGTTTTCTCTCTCTCTCGAATTTTAAAACGAAACGAACAGCAAACTCCCCACGTGCGACAGAAGCCCAGGCAGAGGCCTCACTGACAAAAGCTATCCAGAAACGGGTAGCGAATAGAGTTGGAGGGGAGAGCCTCTGGTGGCAAATCGTGGATCTGGAATTTGGAATCTCCTTTCCTTCTTTTACTTGGCCAATGGCCTCCTATCGTAGTCGACTTGCAAGTCGGGTTTCCCCCCTCTGCGTTCTGCTCTTCCGCCCCACCCCCCCATCCACGAGAAACAACAAAGAAAAATGAGAGGGTTCGAATCTGTTTTTAGGATGTTCCTAAAAACTTCCGCAGCGTCTGCTGATCCGGTACTGCACACACTTCATTTACCATCATTTCTTTTCACTCTACAACGATTGAGTGCAAACTACACGAACAATCCAACCGTGTTTCACAAACTATCCGTTTTGTCTGAATAGAATTATTAAAGACACACAAAATGCTCCATTTAAACCGTGAAAATGCGATCGTTAGTGCAACGCAAAATGGCCTGTCTCCTCATTTACTCAGCATGAAAAATGGCTGTGACTCGTCCGTCAGGGTTACGCTATCACAACACTTGCAACACAGTTGACATAGATTTTTGTTGCCAAAACTTTCATCACCTAATGGTATGTTGAATCGGTACGAACCTTTATTCTTTAACGAAAAAAAAAAGATTTATTCCACTTTTTCAGCACGACGTTCTGCAAACGAAAAGAAAAAAAAGAGTTGCATCGAAAAAAGGGGGACGATTTGATTTTCTAGTGAGCAAATGAAATTCAGTTGATGTCAATGGCTGCTTGTTCACTTCAAAAATAATGCACACACTGATGTCTATTGATTTTCCTACAATCTGGCCTTCGTCGGTGGTTGTCGACGGCACTCCACGACAAACTATTTGAATTCCATTTCTTTTAGATCGCCTAAACGATTGGGCACCGGTCAGATTTCCAATAGATTTGTTGCAACCAAAAATGACGTGGAATAAACGAACAAGTAAAAAATACGGACGACTTACTGTAGCCCTACATTTTGGCCGTGGATTCGAAAAGACCTAGATAATGGCCTGGCCCAACGATGAAGAAAAACAGTTACTGCACACACTTGAAAACCCGATTTGTGGTAGCTTTCAGCGTCTGCTGTATAACGGTCGTCCTCCCCTCGGTCTCGCACTCGGCTGATATTCTTTGACATACCCCACTATTTTGTCTTCCTGTATACAATTTTTTTTTAAACCATCCATGACCCATCGTTTTCCCCCCCACCATGCTCGATCGAGGGGTTCGTCATAGATTTTGCGTGATATCTTGACCTCGCATTTTGCCACATTTGTTGTAGAATTTTTATTTTTTAATGCCCTGGGCGATTTGTAGGAGGAAAGTTACGTTTAAAAAAATATTTATATTATACCTGGTTGCTATAGATTCTTGAACAGTTGAGGAGTACACGTCGTTGTTTTCCTGTGTTTCTGGAAAGCGATCTTCATTGCAACAAATCAATCAATAGAAAAAAAAGGGAAAGAACACGGGGGGGGACGAGAGAGTTTTTTAAATGTGAACTTGTCCTTCATTTTGAAATTTTTTTTCTCTTTATGTTTATGTCGTATTGCAAATGGGTTTAGATTGTGATAGAGCAAATCAGAAACAGAGAATTGAAGAGTCTCGCCTAAAAATGTGTTGGTTTTATTTCAATTCAGCCTAGTAAATACCAACTAAATTTTAAAAAGGCTTATGGATATCGCACAATCCTAACGTCAATTCATATCTTTATCATTTTTTTGGTGTACAAATTAAAAGAAATTGAAACGATTATTGTGATGAAATGCGCTGCAACGCAAACAACAAAGCTTTCTAAAGGTTAAATCTTATCTCTGAAATACACAAAGATTACAACTACATACATACACACACACAAACAAGGATAGTTGACCTTTGAAAAAGATGCATTCCGAAATGAAAAATAATTTTATTTGAAATCCTAAACAATAATAAATAACATTTTCCGAGCTTTTAGAATCCCCCTCATCTATTAGATTTGTCTCAATAAGTTTACTGTAAGTAGCAGGTGACATTCAAATAACGACCGAAGGATTTATCAAAGAATAATGCTTACATTTCACGTAATCCATAGATAAGGGGCAGTACCGTAGCTAATGTACTGTATTCGTTGCGTAATCAGATAGCTGCGCCGGCGCAGAATCTCCCCAAGGCAAATTTACAAAAATGCTTGTTAAGCCATAAATGATTGCGCCCGATTAAACGGCGTATGCCAATCAATTCCACCATTGTACATTATTGGCTCAGTGCCAGTCTTGTTTATATACACGTTCTCGGCATCCTATAGATGTACATTTTTGCATTATGAATGTGTGGACTGTGGAGTTTCTATCTGTTTCAACCCACTTAGTTTTACTGCAGGGTTTAGTAAAATTATTGCATTTCATTGCCTGCGGCTACCGTTGTAAATCCAATGTTTTAATCTTTTACGTGTCTTCTATAACTCTTCATCCAGAGCGATGAGACTTGATCAAACTATATTTACTCAGATCAAATTCAGTTGCTCTAGTTTGTTTGCAGATTTTTTGAAAGTTCTTTCTTTAATTTCTTTTAATTAACTGTCTAATTTTGCTTTAGTAAATGTCTTTGGTAGACCGGGGGGCAGTGATCCATATTTTTTAGAAACTTCCTTTAATGGAACATGTAATATAAATAGAGCCATCTGTTGTTTATAAGTCAAGTCGTTTCCTTTTACGTGTAGGCCATCTACAAAATAGATGGCGAGTAGGTAGGAATTCATTCTGTCAGGCGGGAGGCGGCCAATCTATATTGTTCGGTTCGGGCGAAATCGTTACATGATACTGTTTGAAATAACAGGTTTGAAATCACAAAGGGTACAACACACAACATTGGAAAATAAATATCATTCAAAATTAACTATTTGATCTAAAAAGATACGAATTTACAGTTTTTTTTATGCCAAACTTTGTCATGTGGTATAGGGATGAGAATAAATGTTCTGTAATTTACGAACACCAGGAACTCATTTTGAAATTATGTTGAATACCAAACTGATCAATAAAGACTGCCAGAAGAATTTCACAAGAAAAAAAATTTTTATTTGATTGCACACAAAAAAGAAAGAATGAAAAAACGCCAGTTGTTTTTTTCCAGGCACTCAAGAGTAGAAATTCTGAGGAAACTTGATGGAAAAAAGCAGTTTTAAAATATGGTAAAATTAAACTTGTGAAGTTGTGATAAATGATAAAATATTCGGGAGTCATCCAGCCGTTGAATTAAACTGGGAAACCACATGCATACTTATTTAGGAGGGTTTGCAGGATGGCAGTGGCCATCCTAGAATGACAGCCGTGAATTGCTGAATCAACAGAAAAGTTCTTTTTGCTACGATCTGGAAAATGTCGAGGTCAAATGATGATCCATCTCAACCAATGCGTGATCATCTCAGAAGCTTTTGCTTTTTCGATCAACTTCAGCATTTCGCGTGGAAGTTCAATACGTTATCAGGTTAGATCACCTGACAGCTGCTGGACATTTCTGCGTGTTTCTGTACTTCCTGTACTTCGAGAGCTGATTGATAAACAAGATAATTCTCGTCTGTAAGAAATTCTTACAAATTTTGTCACAAAAAAGTACTTCCTTCAGGACCCGGTATTTGAAGCACGTAAGTTTCACGACCTCGTGCACTGCATAAAGTACGGAATCACAGTGGCCGTTCCCAGATGGCGTTAATGGTATTTTTCTATTTTTGTTTCCCGTCATAGTCTCCGTTCTTCTCATCTCAGGATAGAAGCAGATAGAAGTGAGGAAGTCGCATGGTCTTGACTGTGAATTACCGAATTTCATCAGCAAATTTACAACTATGGCTGTCACTTTAAGCGTTTCGAAAAACAATGTTTCAATAGGTGCGTATTAGCATGGTTCACGCAAAACTTCTACTAAATCTAAACTTTTGACGTTGTTATAGGAGTCTTTCTCCTATCTGAATATGTGAAACCCACGTTACCGGTTAATTTAACTTGGGGAAAGGATTTCTCTTTAAAAATTAACAATGACTTGATTTTAAATTCACCATCAAGCTGTTGTCGATATTTTGCTAGGACTTCTGGATCGCTAAATTTATATGGAATTACACTTCTTGAGAGAACTGAGGTATGTTTCATGAATATGAACCCACAAATTCAGCCATTTTAACAAACCCTGTGCTTAAACCTCTCATTGCAGGTTGATCACTGGATTAGTTTTGCTAGTTGCATGCAAGGAAATGACCAAGATTTTGAAACCATTGAAAAGGCATTGCATATGGCAACATACCTAGTTGGAGAAAAGATATCAGCGGCTGATTTGGTCCTTTGGGGATGTCTTTTTGGTATCTAACCATTACTTCAATTTTGATCTTGTTTGACTAGTAGTCTAATACCTTAAAATATTTCATTTTTAGGGTCTGATCAATGGCAGTCAAAAAAGCAAAATTCAGATAATTATGTGAATATCAAAAGATGGTTCAAGCTTGTTGAAAGTCAGCCACTTGTGATGAAAGCCTTAAAGAGTCTTCCCGATGATGTTAAAGTTAACAATCGTGCGTCCCCAAGCCATGTAGCTACTACATTAGGCCGAAAAGAAGAAGGAAAATTTGTTGATCTTCCAGGAGCTGAAGAGGGCAAAGTAGTTGTCCGTTTCCCTCCCGAAGCTAGCGGGTACTTTTGAACAGAGTTGTGTTATTCATCATAAAATTAACACTTTTTATCTTTATGAAACCCGCTGGGCAGTTACCTTCATATAGGCCACGCAAAAGCTGCATTACTTAATCAATACTATCAGCAGCTATTTAAAGGAACGCTTATTATGCGATTCGACGACACTAACCCTGCAAAAGAAAACGCCGAGTTTGAAAAAGTGATCCTCGAAGATTTAGAAATGCTTCAGATTAAGTATGATAAATTGACGCATACTTCTGATCACTTCGATTTGATTGAACGGTATTGCGAGCAAATGCTAAAAGAAGGAAAGGCGTACGTTGACGATACAGACCCAGAGATTATGAAACAAGAAAGAGAGCAAAAAACTGAATCGAAAAACAGAGGAAACAGTAGGTGCCGCTTTCAAAAATTTGACCAGAATATTAACCAAAATTTACTTTGCAGGTGTCGAAAAGAATTTTACCCTTTGGAAAGAGATGAAAAATGGTACGGACCTAGGTCAAAAGTGTTGTGTACGAGCCAAGATCGACATGCAATCGGTGAACGGTTGCATGAGAGACCCTACAATGTATCGTTGCAAACCCGAACCCCATGTCCGCACAGGTTACAAATATAAGTAAGTACCGCTTAATCAAGTATAAGTTACACAAGTAAGATAAGATAATGTTCTGTTAAGATTCATCTGACATACCATTTTGTCATTTGTTTAGAGTTTATCCGACATACGACTTCGCCTGTCCTATTGTAGACAGTATCGAGGGTGTAACCCACGCGCTACGGACAACCGAATATCATGATCGCGATGATCAATATTATTGGTTTATCGATGCATTGAAATTACGTAAACCTTACATTTGGGAGTACGCGCGTCTTAGCATGATAAACACTGTTCTGTCTAAGCGCAAACTAACATGGTTCGTCCAAAATGGCCATGTGGATGGATGGGATGACCCTCGATTCCCTACTGTCCGCGGTGTTCTTCGCCATGGAATGACAGTTGAAGGACTAAAGCAGTTCATTATTGCTCAAGGATCTTCACGTTCGGTCGTTCAGATGGAATGGGACAAGATTTGGTCATTGAACAAGAAAATTATTGATCCCATAGCCCCTCGATACACAGCTTTGGAACGAAACACGGCTCAAAGTACACGTCCGCGGAGTAAAGGAAACGTGTACAACTGCAGCGTTGCATCCAAAGAACCCTGATGTTGGATCAAAAGATGTCTGGGTCAGTGATCAAATTTTAATCGATTTGGCGGACGTGGAAAGCCTCCGAGCCGGCGAAAATGCTACGTTTATCAATTGGGGAAATATTCGCATCACAAGCGTTAATAGGTTCAAGAGCTAATGCCATTAGTGAATTTAGTGCTTCAAATATCTAATTCTTTCGATTCTCAGAAACAAAGACGAAGTGTCCATTGAAGCTGAGCCTAACCTAGAAGACAAGGATTACAAGAAAACACCAAAATTAACTTGGATTGCTGTGACCGAAAAAGCTAAACCAACCCCGTGTGTCTGTGTATTTTTCGATCACATTATTTCGAAACCGGTACTTGCCAAGGATGAGGATTTCAAGCAATACATCAATACAAACACTCGGGTAAACATATTAATAATAGATTTTGGCACTCAAACGGACCGTCACTGATTTCCTGTCTGTAGACTGAGGTGGTGATGTTGGGAGATCCAGAACTTGTCAAGGTACGCAAGGGAGATATCATCCAACTTCAAAGACGCGGGTTCTTCATTTGTGATTCTCCTTACGAACCCATCAGGTACGAAAATATTCGATGCGCACAATTCACCGTGTGGTAATCTCATCATTTGTCCTTTATTCCCAATTAATAGTGCCCATAGCTGTCGTGAGGCTCCTATCGTTCTATTTTCCATACCTGATGGTTCGAAACCTGCGGAGGCAGCAAAAAGTACCGTCGCGGCTACTTCCAAAAAAGGCCCCGTAAGTATATGTATTTTTTCATTATTACTTTGTATTTTTTTTAAGTTACGCTGTTGACCATAGCGTTTAACACATGTATTCGGGTAATCATTAACGGATAGGTTTTTAGCTTTATGTTACTTTAAATAGTTTATTGGTAGTTTGGTTCATAACTCCGAGGGGTCATCGATCAACGGAACCCCACAAACAACTTCGTTAAGGCCACTGAAATCTGTGTAGCCTGTATAGTTTTTAACAGTTAAGCTAAGAGGCGAGAGGTGGCAGCAAACAGGTTGTAAACCATGTGAACGTCATCGAAGGACCAGCCCATTTGGTTGCTGCAGACAGTGACGTAGATGGCGCTGGCGGCAAACTTTAGTGCAATTATGAATATTGCCTCGAGTGGTGAAACAGGTATGTGTGTGTGTGGTTTTTGCATCATCCACAAGTCGTGCGTGATGGTCGGAACTTCAGTTCACTGTTAAGCTAAGGCTAGGCTGCAGTTGTGATTAAGGATTTTCTATTAAAATTCGTGTAACGTAATTGATCTGGAACCATTAAATAAATACATTGATATATTTTAAATGGTATTGATACTTTCAGGTCAAGTCAGAAGCTTCGCCGAAAACCAAGACAGTTGAAAAAGTAGCTGTTTCCAAAGAAATTGATGCATCATTTCTTAATGAGCAGATAGGAAAACAGGGTGAAAAAGTCCGAGAGTTGAAAGCAAGCAAAGCTGATAAGGTACTTCACAAACCATAGTTCTGTGCAAACATTTAAATTTAAAATTATTCTGTATCTTAGAGTCAAATTGACAGTGCTGTCAAAGAACTACTCTCATTGAAAAGTGATTTCAAGTTGGCTACTGGCATGGACTGGAAGGCTGGTCTTACTGTACCAAATTCATCAGAGAAGAATGATGAAAAGCCTAAAACTGAGCAGTTAGATGTAAATAAACTGGATGGAGACATTAAAACATGTGGAGATAAAGTGAGAGATTTAAAAACCAAGAAAGCTGACAAGGTAATTGCACTATGCAAAGTTGTGACCTGTGAATGTGTAATGTTAAAATGTTGTATACTGTAGGTTCAAATTGATGCAGCAGTGAAAGAACTACTCTCCCTTAAATCTGCTTTTAAAGAAAGTTTTGGTATAGAATGGGGCCCAAATGTAGCATCCTCCCTTCCACAGGCTAATGATGCTAAACCTGAATCCAGTGTAATCAATGAAGAGTCACTGAGCTCTCAGATCAAAGAGTGTGGAGATAAAGTGAGAGATTTGAAGGCCAAAAAAGCTGGAAAGGTACACATACTTCATTGAATATCCATAGTGAAATCCTTCAGACGTTCTTGATTGTTTTTGCAGAGTGAAATTGATTCTGCCGTAAAAGCCCTCCTCGACCTAAAGGCAACATACAAAGCTGCAACCGGAAAAGAGTGGACTCCGCAGGCTGTTACAAAGCCTGTAAATGAATCCCCACCGATCGCGCCGGCAACGGTATCTGCTTCCACAGGAAAAAATGAAGATATTCTTTGTGCCCGGATCACAGAATGTGGGAACAAAGTGAGAGATCTAAAGACAAAAAAAGCCGAAAAGGTTAGCCATGTTTGTATGATGAATTATATTTTAGCTTCTTCCACTACTATATGTTCCTTACACACTCTAAGTATATGTGTATTTGATAATATGTGTTTATCTTTCTTGAAGAGCGAAATTGACGCCGCCGTCAAAGATCTTCTAAGCTTGAAGGCTGCATATAAAACAGCGACCGGACTGGATTGGACCCCCACTGCCACAGCAACGAAAGAAAACAAGCCTGCCGCAACCACTGCTATTAAAAAAGATTCAACCGATAAGAAAACAGAAAAGGTATTTTCAGACAATCATTTTTTCAGATAATCTTTTATAAATGAATCTTAACTAATCTGATATTCCAAAAAAAGAAAAAAGAAGCTAAACCAAAGGACAAGAAGGTCGAAGAAAAGAAAGTTGAAGAAACGACTAGTGGATTGAAAAAGCAGACCCGTCTGGGTTTGGAATTTAAAAAGGATGAGAATCTTTCTGACTGGTATTCGCAGGTATTCTGAGACGGGTTAATCCGTGTGTACTTCATTATTAAATAATATATTATTTAATGTCGTTGTGAACAGGTTATCACTAAAGCAGAAATGATTGAATACTATGACGTCAGTGGTTGCTATATCCTACGCCCTTGGGCCTATGCAATTTGGGAATCAATTAAAGATTTCTTCGATGCCGAAATTAAGAAACTGGGTGTTCAAAATTGCTATTTCCCCATGTTCGTCTCTCATCAAGCCCTAGAGAAAGAAAAAACTCACATAGCAGATTTTGCCCCAGAAGTGGCATGGGTTACGAAATCGGGTAACAGTGATCTCGCAGAACCGATTGCTATTAGACCCACAAGCGAGACAGTCATGTATCCAGCCTATGCAAAGTGGATTCAATCTCACCGTGATCTACCACTGAAGTTGAACCAATGGAATAACGTCGTTGTAAGTTGCAAAGCAAATTTTAAGTGGTTCGTGATCTTCTTCAATAATTGTCTGTCTTAGCGTTGGGAATTCAAACACCCGCAACCTTTCCTACGCACGCGTGAATTTCTGTGGCAAGAGGGACACACAGCTTTTGCTACAGCTAAAGAAGCCGAAGAAGAGGTTTATCAAATTTTGGAACTATATAGTCAGGTGTACACACACCTGATGGCCATTCCTGTCATTAAAGGACGGAAGACAGAGAAAGAGAAGTTTGCTGGAGGAGACTTTACCACCACCGTTGAAGCCTTTATCTCGGCTAGCGGTAGGGCAATTCAGGTAATCTGGGATATCCTTATAAGCGATCTCTGAATATTAGCTAAAATGGTACAGCAATTTATAACTTACGTATTTTTTATTCCTGGACAGGGTGCCACCTCGCATCATCTGGGTCAGAATTTTTCAAAAATGTTCGAAATTGTGGTTGAAGATCCAGAAACCAAAGAAAAAAAACACATCTACCAAAATTCCTGGGGAATCACCACCCGAACCATTGGTATATTTTTTACATAATATTTAATCGGTTTGCATTAATTCTCTTCCATTTAGGTGTAATGGTTATGGTCCACAGCGATGACAAAGGATTAGTCCTTCCACCGAACGTTGCCTCAGTTCAGGTATATCCTTAGTTATTGATTTGATTTCGATCATCTTACCTATTTTTGAAATGAATGTAGGTTGTCATTGTCCCCTGTGGGATAAACGTCAATGTGACAGAAGATGAAAAAAGTAATTTAATGGCAGCCTGTATGGAATACGAGAAGGTTCTCAGTGCAGCTGGAATCCGTGTCAAAGGTATTGAAACTGATTTGCTAGTAATGTGCGTTGATTTACATTTCTGTTTATTTCTTTTATAGGTGATTACCGGGATAATTACAGTCCAGGATGGAAGTTCAATCATTGGGAATTAAAAGGAGTTCCTCTCAGACTGGAAATTGGGCCTCGCGATGTAAAGCAAGGCGAATATGTTGCTGTTCGCCGCGATACTAGCCAAAAACTAATTCAGTCCAAGGCATCGGCATGTGAAGATATTAAACAACTATTGGAGGCGATCCAGAAAGCCCTCCTTGATAAGTAGGCATTCCTGTTGTTATGTTAGTCGATACAGCCGAAATTTTTACTACGAAAATTAAAAATAGGGCCACCCAAGAATTGGAAAACCACACAGTTATCGTAGAGAATTTTAGGGACTTCATTCCTGAACTTGACAAGAAAAACATCATTCTCTCACCATTCTGTGGCGAAATTTCGTGTGAGGAAAAAATCAAGAAAGAATCTACTCGGTTTGTTCTATACACATACGTATTCGTTGACTGGACCGACACATAAAATTTGATTCATTTAGTGATGACGGCGCAGAACCAGGCGCACCGGCTATGGGAGCAAAAAGTCTTTGCATTCCTTTCCAGCAGCCAGCAGAATTGAATTCTAACGCGACCTGTATTTACCCTGGTTGTCCCAACAAACCCAAATATTACTGCCTGTTCGGTCGCAGTTATTAACTTACCGTGGAAATTCGGTCGAGTTTGTTCGATCTTGTGGTTTAAGTTCTCTAAATAAATGGGTCCTTGAAGAGACATTACCGTCATTGTTATATTACAATTAACATGTAGCCTAGCGATGGATTTCGAACCACATGATATTTAATTCAACGATACACTGTTTCCTGGAAATTGAAGTGGTTAACTTACCAGCTGTAAATCTCTACCAGCAATTTATATTTTATAGCGTATATTACCAATTGTTATTATTACGTTTTATTTTGTTTTTTGGTTTTTCAAGTTAAGAAGTCATTTCATTAGTGGTCGCCCTCGCTTCTTTTGGTTTTGACTTCGAAAGTATTAGAACTAAAATGAAATTGAATGCCGTTCTAAACTATTTGGGAACTTCCGAAATATGTTTTAATGTTTATAAGAAAAAGTATTAAAAGAATGTGAAGGAATGTACTTTGATCTTAAATACTCAAAAATTAAACTATCATTTCAAAATGAATTGTATTTATGCCGTGTTCAGGCCATTTCAAACCGTAAGACATGCTTGTTTATGCACGTAGAGTAGTCTTCGGCTACTCTAGTACTTGCGAGCGATTGTTTTAAGGCAAGAAAAATACCTTAATTGAATGAGTAGCCAAATCGAGTTTTATGCGGTTTTCATTCACACTTTACTTTAGGACTGCCACTTCATTCGAATAATATGATGTGTGTTAAGGGAGCAAAGAAATTGGTAAAGGAACACAGCTGTAAACTCCGCCCACTTTACAACACGGTTTTTGGAATTGGAATGGTGTACGTGACTTATTCAAATGAACAACCCGTCCAGTTTGGTTTGCCATCACTGTGGTCTTGGAGAGCACCTTTTTAGGTGCGTCAGGTGTCGAAGCGCAGTTTACTGCTCAAAAGAGCATCAAAGGAAAGATTGGAACGTTCATAAACTAGTGTGTTTTACTCCACAGAATAAGAAAGGCGAGGACAACTGTGTTGCTGTCGAAGAGCCAGCAATCGAAAATGAAGGTGGAAATTTTTACAAAACTTTAAACATTTAAATTTTAGAATTCCATCTGAACTTTCATTATATAACCAAGCAGTTTGCAGTATTTCATTGGCATCTGAATCACTGCAATGTACCACATCAAAAAAGCAACTACCTGGTGAAAAGGACTCAGGGTTTGAACATCAAAAGCAAAAGTGGTGATAAACAGTACTCTGGAGAGAACTCCCATGACATACCTGAAAATCCTGAAAAAACTAATCCAGAAAGCAAACATAAAGATTTAAAAGGAACAGTTCTTGAAATGGGATCTGTCACTTTGGAACCTGACTGTAGTCGAAGCTCCCAGACAGGTTGGCAATCACCACAGGAAAACAGTTCTTTCAATCAACCCACAAGTCCACCATTTTTACATCGATCGTTTAACAGAGAATTGTCCTGCAAAGAACAATTACAGAGCATTTCAATGGAGTGGATGTCACAGATATGCCAGTATGTTGTTCGTGATTTGGAAAAGTATGGTATCTGTGTTGTTGATAACTTTATGGGGAAAGAACGCGCTGAAGCAATCCATCGTTCAGTAGTGTCCATGTATCATTCTGGTGTATTTGTAGAAGGGGAAACTGTAAGCTCTAGTCTAGAGACGACGAAGAATGTACGCAGTGATAAAATTACCTGGGTTGATGGATCAGAAAGTAATTGTGCAAATATCGCCGTTTTGATCTCCACAATTGACACCATCATTATGAATGCTATTCGAATGAAAGGCAATGGTCAATTGGGGCAGCGTACAATAGGCGGGAGAACGAAGGTATTCACATTTAAACTTTTTTTTTTTAAATATTATTATTTAGTCAAATTTGTAGAAGTCTATGGTATTGAACTCTCTTCGTTTCTTGAGACTGAATATTTTCGTGAAAATCAAAGGTCCAAGTGTACAGTTTCTCGTTAAGATTTAATGAGTTTCCACGAGGACTGTTTTTTAAACGAGCTTGCAATATAAACAATTTTTGTATTGTACATGTATCTTGGCAGATAATTAACACTAAGAATTTGAAGTAAAGTAGCGAAACCCATAGAAATAGTTCAAATTTTTTTCGCATTTATCATTATACAGGCAATGATTGCGTGTTATCCAGGCAGTGGTTCACATTATGTAAAGCATGTTGACAACCCTAACCGCGATGGACGGTGTATAACAACAACCTACTACGTAAACAAGGATTGGGACGCGAAGGTAATACATTTCTTTCAGTACCTTGATCATCAGGATTTTGTATGATTATTGGAATTTGTTCAGACAGTTGGCGGTCTGCTGCGAATTTTCCTCAAGGTTGGGCAAACCAAGTAGTGGATATAGAACCCATTCTTGACAGAATGGTATTCTTCTGGTCAGACCGTCGCAATCCTCATGAAGTTCAACCGGCCTTTCGCACTCGCTATGCCATAACCGTCTGGTATTTTGATGCAAAGGAACGTGAAGAGGCAAGGATTCGACACAGAGAAGGCAAGTCATTAATGGTAGTCTAAAGTTGCTAATAATGTTATCTTATAAATAATCTTACATTATCTGCTGTGAAGGTGCTGTAAAAGAACCTAAATCCAACGAGTAACTTTATGCGCTGATTTGCCAACTTGATCGAAAAGATTAAATGTTAACAATTACAACTGAATAAGGATTATTGGGCTGCTTATTGGATTCCCCTCAGATATTGACGCTCTCATCGCGTAAACATCGTAAAGCCATACATCTCATCTTTAGTTCTTTATTCATAAAATATCTGAATTTAACATGCCAATCGAGAATTACTTTAAGAAAGAAAAAAGAATCACGGTGGAATTTCTCGTTGAAATTTCCCACTTCCATGATGCTAAAATATTTCCTTCATACTGAGGTCATCCCGTTACTATTATATTCCCCATACTTGTATCACTGTGCGTTACTTAAATATATATGTAAATACTGTTACAAAAAGAAAAGGTGTGTTGTTACACTAAGAAAAGTTACACACAATCTTTACACCTTCATTTTATAAACCGTGCGAACAACTTACTTGAACGAAATGTATTTGCAATCACTAACTATCACCAATTTCACTATCTTCCACTTGAGAGCTCAAAGGTACAAATACTTTGAAATTGAAGTTGTTTCGAGAAAATGGTCCCTATTGAACAAAACATTTAGTGAATCAGATATCAAAGTGTTTTCAGAGACATAGCTTACTGGGTTAAAAATGACGCAGTCCATATTTTGTGCTGCAAATCCACCAAAGCGGTCGCCAATGACTACGGCATCAGGCAAAGGATACAAATACAGCGCATGATCGTACGGCCAATAGATAGGGCAAATTTCGCTAGGAAGAGGGCACAAGTGGCCTTGCGATGTCAGCGATTTTGCAAACTTCAATAAGTATTAACAGTAAGCTTAGCTGCAAAATATTACTGAACCACGCGTGTAAGCTTGACATACCTGTTGAGGGATATCATCAGTAGTAGGGAAATGGATTGCATTGCGGCACATTTTTGTTATAATATCTTCACGCAAAACGACAATTTCCTTCGTTCCATACTGAATACGACAGGGATTCGTAGTAAACACAGCATTAGGAACTCTTTGCAAAAACTCTTCCCGAATAACTTTTGCAAGCGGAGGCCTAAATAGATCAGATTTTTAAATCACGCTGCTTAACACAAAGCGCAATTCGTTCACTATTTCAACAACAAAGTCATGCAAGAAAATTGTTGATCTTAAATTATTTACAAGATATTCAGACCTTGGAAGAATGTTGCAAAAGCCGGAATCGGATGGACCAGGAACAAACACAAATTGGGCTTGTTCAACAAGATTGGGGAATTCTTTTATCATTTCGGCAAGCGATTTGAATAACTGGCGCAAGTGTCCCGATGAAGTGCTGCATGTAGAACTAGAGAGGAAATTCCCCATTAACACGAAGCATATTGGAGGATCTTCGCAATAGCCCGCAAAAAGAATGCGCAATTTTTCCATCACCTAATTAAAAAATGAAATTTCAAAAGCATAAAATAAAATATCAACATCACAAATGCAAGAGCAACCGAAAAGGCTATTTAAAATAGAACAGAGTACTCATGGCATACTTTTGTTTGGTCTAACCAAACATCGGAAAGAAAAACCATCATCGCCTCCGGATTTTGATCTTCTTGCGCTTTCAGTTTAGAAGAAAGTTTCAAGCACGACGTACTAGGACCACCGAAAAAATTTGCGTTCCCAAAATAGGTTCTACAATTAAATAAATATTAGATTTTTTTTTCTCTAACAGAAACTTAATAATTATACTGTACCTTGTAACTTTTGCTGGTTCAGGTGGTGGCATGCCTAAATGTTCAATGTGAAACACTCCATCTTGGTAATAGCCTTGCCCAAGAACAAAGCAATTTTCAGTAAACAGCCCACCATGGAAGTTCTTGAAATGATGAAAAAATTTGATCCAATTTAGGCAATGTGCATATACAACATCCAAAAACGTTTCCATCATTCAATCAGAATGAATAACAATAATTACAGTGTCTTTCAGTGACACAGGCACAGATCCAGTTGTATCCTCTAGATGCAATTTGCCCTCTGTTAAATAAGTTAGCATCCCAAGAACCACAAGGTTGGTTAGCTTTGTTGACATCCCCAGTAAATATTCAATAGGTTGTAGTTGATACTTGTTCTGCGATGAAGCTGAACTTGATCCTAAAACAGACGGAGTGAAAAGGCTATGGCGGGAGGTCCTTGAACAGCAAAAGCAGATTTATATTTCAGCAACTTGGTTATTCAGATGAAAATTGGATCGAACCTTTGATGAAGAAGAGCATATCGATGACGAAACATTTCAGCTTTATCTTTCGGATCGCCAAACAAATTTAGAAAACCGGCAGAAGACTCGTATGGAAGATACTTTTTTCTTTCAGTATTATAGACAAATTTTGGAATATCAAAAGCAGATATCACATTCAACAAACTAGTGGCTTCATCCAACTCATTTTGACAACATTCCTAAGAAAAACAACATCTATGAAATTGAAATGCAAAAAAATAAAATGAACAGCAAAGGACTGATTTTGGAAGTGTTACCTTAGCAGCTTTTTCAATATGTGATTTTTCAACAGTTGTGCTGTCTAACAGGCCTTGTTTTTGTATTACATCAACAAGCTTTTCAAGCCATTGGCTCCGTTCATCTTTGGTGCAGGGGTGTAAGTAAACCAAGAATGTATTTTGTAGCCTCCCTGAAACCATAACAAATGATTGGGACTTGACGAATGACAAATGATGACAACAAGACAATTATGATAAATGACATTTCTTTTGCTATATTTTTCCATGGAGATATAATGTAGAAGTTAATTTGAAGGTAGCTTCAAATTACTCAGTTAAGCCAAGAGACAGAAACAGTTAAAAGCTCCACGGTATGTTCCCTAAAACACACTGACAAAAACAAATTAAGTAATGGAGTTAACTCACGATCTCACTGTAAGGCCATTAAGTTTGAAAGTTGTTACGATATCGTTCTTGAATCGACTATCCATTATTAAAAATTATGAAAATGGTTCATAAAGTTCTTAAATCATGAGATCGCATAGAGCCATGGCGTAATGGAATTTATTATGAACGATTAAATTTCGAGACGAAGGAACTACTGTCTACTATACTGAAACAGTGTTGTTAAGAGATTTTTGCCGCCTACTTTTTCGATCACTTTGTTCTGCACCAACGTTGCCTGATTTCTCCTATAAGGTGTTTTCTAGTAGGGCTTCAGCAGAGCAGAGTCAGAGCAGAGTCATAGAACAACACAGTCTTCACCCGTGAACGGATTCAGATCCAAGTACGTTATTCCATGAAAACGGATGCCGCGAGTGGTGCCAACGGTTCGTTTCCTTTTGTGGGCAAGTATGCGCACCTTTCCTCCGTACATGTGAGTATAATAGTTCGAAGGCACTCAGATTTGAATCCATTCACGGAAGTATAAAGTAATTTCCTTTCTTTCAGAGTTTGAATGTCTGAATTTCCGTTCACGGTTGTTTTCATTTTCAGTGTAAAATTTGTATTACAAGTTTACAATGTTTCGGATTTGTTTCCGTTTACGGATTGTTTACCTTTTTATACACGTGCCTATTTTTATTTTATTAACCATTTAAAACTACTTAATTAATATTGATTGAATTGTTGTTTTCAACAGTTGGTTTTCTTTTGGATTAAAATGCTTTTATCGGAAGAGCTTAGGAAATAAAACAGATTTGCCGTACAACAGTTTTACGTGTATTAATTAATATTTAAGTTTTGCATGATTAGCAACAAATTTGAAGAACTGAATGACTGAACTGATAATTACTGAAATAATGCCATTTAGTGTTATTTACTTAATACTGAATTATTAATTATTAATAATCAATAATAGTTTAGTGTTTTACGTTTAGTTTTCAATGGAAAAGACGAAATTTTAACTGGCGCCAAAAATGATGGCGCCGTCGTGCTCTTTCCGATTGGTTCATACATATTTGCTTATTCTAATATAAAACTATGTTTAATGACGTTTTTCTAAGTGTCATCTGTTCCTCGTGATAAGAGGATCACGAAAAGTACATTGTATATTACTTTAGTGAGAAAATTATCCGAACGGTGTACGAAAAGTTGGGTGGTTCTACGTCTCCCTCCCCCAAGTTGGCAAATTGAATAATTTTTGTATCCAAACGAAAGGTGCCATCATTATGAATTTTATGGCAATCGATAGCTCTCATTAGGCTTTGATTTCCGTAAAAAAATTAAAATATTAATATGGAAAGAAATCCTATCATGATGAAAAATTTCCTTTTTCGCTGTAACGCATATCTCGTCTAGCCGATAAAACAAATTTTTCGTGTTGTGACTTGTGTTATTACGTTTTGCTATGTTTTCGTCATTTTCGTCGTCTGTACTTCAGAAAGTAAACAAAAAGTGGCTTAATTAATTAGTGTGAAAAAAGTAAAAGTCTACGATTTTAAATGACAACTTGGAAACTGCTACAACTTTGGGACTGTAAACTAATGTTTGAGTATTCGTTTTAGTTATAATTTTGTGATATTTATAGAATATGTGTAGTAATAATAAACAATTGTTTAACAACTGAAATTTTTGTCTGTATATTAATGAATTTTGATAGGTGAAACATAAACATACAAATTTAATATCAAAACAAACTTAATTGTTAAGAATTCTTAGCTATTTTGAAGTTGGTTTGCACTTTGGATTTGGCTTGCAACACCAACAGTTTTCTAAGTCGCTTACTCTCTAAATGAAAACGCACCTTTACATACTCCATTACTAGGTATTTTAGGTTATAGTCTCTGTGTTCGTCACAGAATGTTAAGTTTCATTGTCAATTAAGTCTACGTAGCTGAATATCATATCAATTTACCTTCCGGGATGCTTTTTCCACTTTTTGATTGTAATTCATCACATTCTTGATCATTATCTTCCAATTCTATGCTGATCATACTAGTAGAACTAGTATTAGACAAGTTGGACAATGCCGAAATTGCTCTTTTTTGCCCCACTGAATTATTTAATGACCACTTTGACATTCTTGCTTGTTAGTTCAAACAAAAAAAGTTAAAATAACTGCTCTAGTTTTATTATGAAAGTTTAAGTTAAAAGTAAGATAGAGAATTCTGAGGATGCCTAGATTGAATACTGGGAATGTAACTACAGTCTGCTATAACAATGTATACAGGACGCCACGCAAACAGAAGATATAGCGTCTTCATAAACCATCTTGTTCACAACTATCACAAGTCAATTTGAACCTGCTTGACCGTTGACCTGTCAAGGATGAGGATCTACTTGATACTTAGATCCACCTATTAGAAAAAAAAAAAAGACCTAGAATAGTGCTCTTCATTCATCTCCCAGCCACACGATGGCGTCAACCTTTTTAAACTTGGCCCTGTCGGAGCCGCCATTTTCCAAGATGGCGGTAGGTAGAACCGGTTTACCCATCAAATCCTACCCAAACTACCCATTTTAGCAAATAGCCTACCCGGATCGCTCATGGGCGACTTTTTTTGGCGACGAACCGCGGGTAAACCGGGTTTTCGAGAACCGGGGCCGAGCCCTAATCACGCATTCACGCTTCAGCTCATCAGCTTTAGCCTTTATGCTTCAGGCCTTCAGCTATCAGCAGCAGGAAGCAGCACCCTAGGCCCTATACCTGTCACCTGCACCCTAGTTTTGCTACTTTTGGGGTTTTTCCTTTGCGGTATTGCCAGAGTCATAGACCCCTGGTAGCGCTCGGCCCCGCACCAATCGGGGAACTTTTTAGTCGATTGTGGGGGGATGATCTTTATCGGTGCGGTGATATCGGTGATCGGGGCCTTCCCCGATTATCAATGAATAGTGATCTAAATTGGCAGTTGCCCTGCGGCTAACAAGAACAGAATGTTACCCTAGTCACGTGATTCTCGTTGGCCTATCAGAACTCAAGGTCACTGGTAAGACTAACCCCCTATGGCTGAAGCCGTGCAATCGGTGCAGCACCGATTATAGCACCGTTCCGCACCGAAAAAAGAAATCCCCGCACCGAACTTCCCCAATTCATTTTTATCGGGGAAGCTTAGCGGTGTCCCCGATTAGAATGTGATCGGAGCCGAGCGCTTATTGCTTATCGTAAAAGAGAAATGATATCAAAACTTGACAACGTTGAAATTAAAGTTGTTTTGATGGTGTTCCGTGTGTCTGGTGAGCTACGAATGGGAGCATACATTGTTTGCGTACATAACAAATAAAGGACTACAAAGAAAAAGACCACTATTTGTTGCATAAGATCCATCCTTTTCTACGATGCCTAAGAAGATCGAAGAAAAACTAAGGGAATACCGCCGCCAAAAAGAAGAGGAAATTCATATGTCATGCAAGGAATCGATATGGGAAAGATTTTTTCCTAGTAAAACGGCAAATATCTCCAAATCTGAAATTACAAATAAAGAGAGTCATTGCCGGTTTTGAAAACACCGCGGAGAAGATTTCAGAAGTCAAAATTTCAGATGTAGTCATTGATAATGAAGGTTTAAGCAACAGTTCAACAACTCAAGGAAAAATACTTCACAGGCCTGGTTTTAGAGAAAAACCACCACAATCACAAGAAGCCATACTACAAGAACAGGTATTCAAGCATTATTCATATCATGAATCCCTGAAGACTTAATATGAATCTCTCTACAAAGTCTGGTAGAAAAATAAAACCTGGGCAGTGGAATCAAAGTATTCAACAAGTGGCAGCAGACAACCAAACTGGAGAGTTCAAACATGTTCTTCTTTTCTTGAAAATCATACTTTGGGTTGTGCTTTATTTACTTTGTCTTGAACTGGAATTTGGTGCCTTGTATGTCATTTTATCTGCTTTCTACATAATATTCACTAATTTTAGAAATGGGCAAAGAAAACCGTGGGAACCAAGTGCGTATTCTGTATTTAATCCCGGGTGTGAAGCGATCGATGGAACGTTGAAACCAGAGCAGTTTGAAAGAGAAATTCGATATGGCTTTTAAAGACATTTTTTGCTGTTAAATAACGGTGATTTAAAATCACGGTTCCTTTAGATGTTCTCTGTTCGAATCATAAAAAAGGATGAACAGGAGAGAAAACAGATGGAGGAGACAGCGAAAGGGGTGCAGAAAATAAGTCGTCTGATTGGTACCTATTATATTGTTATCGTAAAACCATCTGACATATCTCTGATTTTGTTCAATAATAAAGCATTTCCGTGCATTCCTTTCAATTCATTCATGCATTCAAATGATAGTGAATTTTACACGAAATAATCGGAAACATGCTGAGACAAATTTAATGTGAGAGGGATAGACATGAATGCCTTAAATTTACATCAGTGAATATTTCAAGATGTTTTGCCTCTGGTGTGTGAAACTAACGCACAAAAAAATGTTAACGATGTAACCCAAACTATATAATTATTATTTACCATAAGAATGGACGACGATGCTAGCGGTTTTTGATAGGAAAAACGTGTATTTAAATAAATTTTTTTTTCCGAGACAATACCATACAGTTAACGTGGACGAAGCTTGAAAAATGGAAAAAAGGACGCCCAACACATACCCAGCGATTAAATTTGAACTCTGACATAAAGTGTACTCGACTGACGGGGATTGGGTGTAGGTGTGTATAAAATAAAATGCTTGTATCGAGGGCCAGGAGTCAGCTATCTTTGAGAATTTAAAGATTTTTTTTTCTTTGTGTTCTGGTTGTGTTTTTCTTTTCTTGACATAAAATTTAGATGCATTTGTTTAACAAAATATTGAACAAAAAAAAAAAATGAAAAAAAGGGGAGGTAAGAGAAAAAGAAAGGCAGTGAAGTGAAAAGTAAAATCTAAATTTGGCTACAACATGACGGAATGTGAAGTGAACCAGACATACAGGTGGTAGGAACAATCTTTGTTTGTTTTTTTATCGTTCGCTTGCCACTTCAGTCTCTCTAAACTGCACGGGAACAGGAAGTTTTACACGCACGACTCAGGAACGAAAAGTATCCAGAGAAGATGCACACAATACAAGCAACACAATCGACGGGAGCCAGCAATCCCCTGGAAACATAAAAAAAACGCTTGACAACAACGCATTCTCATCATGTTCTTCTCCAATTTTTTTTTTTGGTGGAATTTCGTTTGTCATTTTTGTTGAGCAAAAACATTCAGCCGTTGAAAGAAAGTAAAAGGATGAGAGTTTCTGTTTAAAGACATCAACACTGAGCTTCATTTTTAAAAAAGAAAATAAATCATGTATAAAAATATTCCATCAAAATAGAGTGAGAAACTGCCGACGAACACTCGATCCATGAACGCGATGTGTTATCTCCTGCTTAACTGCGTCAAATTCGCATTGGAGCTTCCTGTTCCGTCCAAATAAAACGGTCATAACCAGACCATACGAACATCGCCAAACCCTCATTAATTATTACCTGATAAAACGGAATGGTCGGTTGGGCATGACCCTCTTCGCTGAGTCCTCCCATGCCCCACCAAATGGCAGTACTCTTCTAGGGCTGAGCATGGGATACCGTCTGATGACGAAGAAGAATCCATTGACAACCGCTGACGGTGGGGTCCTTTATAAGAAGGAAATACTACAGTTTGGGGTGGAAATTTGAATAATTGAGTTGTTTAATTCGATTGCTTACTTAAAAGAGAATCATCTGATTCAAAACTGGAGCGTTCAGATCGATCACGATTCTGGCGCCAGAGTCCAGCCAAGAGTTCAAGTGCACCAGAACCGCGCCTTCCTAGCAGAAGCCAATCACGATGACAATCTCCAGATCCTACTATAGGATTGATACTTTCCGGTGGCGACAACGAAGACGTCCTCTGCTTAGAAATGATTAAACGAAAAGGAACCGTAAGATTTCGTTCGAAAACGAGTTGGCAAACAGAATGCGGACGAGGCGATGTGAAACCTTTAATTTGGCATGAGTGCATGTCGCACTTTGAGGTAGTGGAGGTAGTTGAGTGGAAGGAAAATTGTTGCCACGACGAACAACAGAAGCAAAAAGTTCTGGACCTCCCGAGCGACGCCGTCGAAGTGAGCGCCTTCTGCATTCACGCACGGCAAAACCACATCCACCGTCATTCATCAACCCAGTCCCGGTACTCAGGGCAATCTCTTTACCCTGAAACGTGCAAATCACGACAATTAAAACATCAAATTACATTTTAAAAATGCTGATCTTCAAACAGCCGACCTTCATTTTCACTCGATCGCGAAGCTGGATCCAGCAACTGGCAATGGAAGCGCCCGTGTTACGAAGCAAATCCGAAGGAGCCGAGCCACGTCTTACTCCTACGTCAATTTTTGCGCAATCGGAAGTCTCTGGAATGAGTCGACCAACGACGCAATCGTGACCAGAGAGTTTTCTACCAAGTTCATATGGCAACGATCCGCGCCGCCGAAGACCTGGCTCGCTTTGGTCCAAGTTTGTCAATCTGAGTGAACCCTGACGTCCAAAGTGCGTCATCGAAGAATTTCGTTTGCTGCGCGGACTATCCAGCCAGTTTAGCGGATGCAGGGCAGTTGGGGCAGATCCTCTTCTTAATGTTAATCGGGACGTTTCCTAATCAAATCAAACCCAAAGTTGAACTAATGGCACACAAACAAATGTGAATGGCTGTCGATGTGTCACCGTTTTGAGATAGGCAGTCGAAACGATATTCTCCTTTTCATCTGCGCATCCGAAAGTTTGATCTGAAGAAGTGGACGGAATAGAGGTAGCTGGTTGAACGCAATGGGGCTGACTAACCCTCTTCTCCTTCTTTAAAGGCAGAGGCGTCATTGAGGTGATATTCAATTCTGGAAGAACGTCGCAAGCATTCAAAATTCCTGAACAATCGGTCGGCAGACTCTCCCGTCGTCCCTGTCTCTGAATGTACTCGATTCGAGTGCGATCAGGAAAATTGAACGGAAGACTCTCGCGCCGGTGAGGTAGGCGTGCTGGAAGACCAAGAGGAAGTCCAGAAATATCTGCTGTCTGCGTGTCGCTAGGGACAGAATCAGGCAGGCTGGAATCATCGTGGTTTTCAACCGGTAACAGAGATCGAAGCGGGTGAGATTCTACATCAGAAGACTCCGTGACGACGTTACAGCCGTCCTCCTCCATTGAACGTTCGACATCCGACACTCGAGAAGAATTGGCAGTGTTCGACGTCCACAGACCAGAACGCCCGGCAGGTAGCGAGGCCCTCCTCAAGTGGATTTTTTCGATACCCATTTCCAAAACGCCAAGTTCCGACCAAGCCGGATCGCGGAGCTGATGCTCGGCCAAACTTGCGTCACCCGTTTCTTCGCCGTTCAAGATGGAATCCCATTTAAGCTGAAATAATACTAAGACTTTAGCATCGCACCGCACTAAATCATCTATTTAAAAAAAAACAAAAAACAAAAAACAAAACAAAAAAAAAAAAAAAAAACACGAATAATTACTTTGTTGGAGCGGAGGTAGTTCAACATGTTCCACGAGAGAGGAGTAGCTTGAAAACGATGCCATTCTTCGAAAAGCGGCGCGGCAATAAAACGGAAAAAACCAGTCTGGATCTTAGAGACGGAGGAGGTTAAGCGGTCATTGAGTGGTGTGACCGGCAAACCCAGTCGTCGTTCCAAATCGCCTTGCCGATAGAATTCCTCACTGACTTGCAAACTCCAGGCGCGGCTCACTTCCCAGGGACGGCAGGGGTTACAAATGTCAGCGCACTTGAGTGCGATCTGCAGCATAAAGTGACGATGATCCCCTGTCCGCATATCCAACGAGCCATCGTTCAAAAAACGCTGTAAAAAACATGGGGGGAAAAAATACAAAACAAAACATCTGTGAAGCTCGTACATTTTTTTCAGCACAAAAAAAAGAAAGGAACGCGAATGACGACTAAATAAAAACAGATTTACAAGTGAAGGGCTGGGAGGAAAAAAAATGGCCAATTACTTGAAAAGCGCCGAGAAATTCTTGTTGCCGAGCGATATCTGTAGCCAAAATAAGCGACTGGATTTGGCGCTGCAATTCGTTGGCTGAACTGCGCTCAAGACCGTCCATCATCCCACTTTCCATTAAACAAGCCATAGCCGACCGCCAATGGTGATTTTCGAGAACCGATGCATTCTGCAAAAATGTAATCTCTTTGTTATGACCTTTTTTTTTTCTTTCCTCATCAATCATCTGTATTAAAAATTGCAAAAAAAAATAGTTCACTTTATAGAGAGACGCTAAATGATTGGAAGTGGCCACTAAAAATGGTTGATTAACGCCAGGATGGTCCAGATCATGAGCCATGGCAGCAATTAGTGAGGCGGCTATTTCCAGTGGAGTTAAATGACGACGCATCTGAAATCCGATTCAAATTTAAAAAAAAAAAAAAAACAGTAAACAAACAAATTTAAAATCCTGAAGATATGAGTCAGAGGTGAGAAGTACCAAAAACTTTTAAATCACCTTTTCTTCTTGAAGAAAGCAGTGCATGGCTTGAGTGACATCGGCGGCATGGATGGCATTGTGATAAGGATTGTTGCTGTGATAGCCCTCTTCTACTAAACCTATTGGGTTGACATGGTGAGTAGACATTGTACGCTATTCAAAACAGACTTATGCAAAAAGGGGGCTGCTTACTAAAAAACTTCCAGACTTTGACAGGATCAAGCTGAAAGTGTGCCATGAGTCCGTAATGGTGGAAAAGATGGAAACAGAGCGTCGGCAGAGGTCGTCCTAATACCAAACATAATAAAATGAATAAACAAAAAAAGAGCCGGTTCGCCATTGTGAAAGGGTGTATTACCCCCAGTGGCTCTGTCCAGGGCGAAAGCATTAAAAGGCCACTCGCTAATTCTTGCCAAAAGTACCTGCAACAACACCGCACAAAAGCCAATCGATGAGTTGAATCGATTCAATACGCATTAAGCCGTGTAGATGCTGCGATTGCATCGACAAAAAAAAAAAATCTATAATAAAATAAAGATAAGCAACTAACATGCGTGGGGCCATGATAGAGGTCATCAAGGAGGGCCTGGTCCGACGTCATAGCCCGAGTGGGTGGCCTTTTTTTTCGTCGTTTATGCAGCGTGAGAAACCGACCGCTGTGAGACCAGCATGGGCGCACCTGCTTCTCGAGCTGCATTCAGCATCCAGTTGTGAGGAGAACAAATGTCCGAATCCAATCGATAGCCAATCAAGAAAATGAAGTGGTGAAAATTCCGACAATCAACGATTAAATAACATACCGACTGAGATTTAGATTCTTCGGCTAGATCTGGCATGTGGAGGGGCTTGCTCGTAGATGGGCTAGTGACTTGACGACCTATTAAAAATCGGAAAAATAAAAATAACTATTTATTAAATACAATTCCGTGATTGTTCAAGGCAGTTATTTCTATTGCCTTCGTAAGGTAACGAAGCCGTGTGTAGATGTGGGGAGCAGACAAAAAGATGGTGTTACCTTTCAGCTGTTCCTTATTCCATGCAGGTCTCTCGGTAAAGGTGAACGAAGCTTTGCTCTGTTGTGGCCAGTCATAGAGGGAAACAAAAGAAAAACGGTCGAAATTAAATATAAAGATCAAGTCGATGATAAAGAGTCTAAAAGAGTGACGCTAAAGGTGAATGGGAAAAGAAGCGAAGGTCGCCACAGAGTTCAATCGGCATTTGATCGAAACGGACGAGACAAAGGAGCTGAACCGTAATCGCAATCAAGGACACTATCTATGCCAGAGTTCAGTCGAAATTGCATAATCTTTTGCAGCGCTCGTAGTTGACGCGCAACCGGAAAACTGGCACAAGGCGGAAAAATTGCTAATTCGATTCAAGGAGGAAACGCTTGAGATACGCGAACGAAAAATTTGCATAATTAATGTTTCCTGTCTATTTAATTGCTTTTAAAACATTTCCGACGCTGTTTTTTTTTTCTTCTCTTCGACGGGAATTACAATTCACTTCAAGATATTTTTTCTACGGAAACTAAAAATGAAATTATCAAATTCTTTGAAACATCTAGTCGTTGAGCTCGTCCCACCTGACGCTTATCACTAACGAAAGACAATTAAAACGGTTTCAAAGTCAGACGCGATTCAATTCCAACGGTTGCCACACTTGAGTTATTTGGGAAAATGTTAAATGGGCCATTGCGTTTGGCTGGGAAACAGACAAATCAATCCTCAAAGAGGACCACTCGATGGCAATTAAGGATAGGGGGGTCACGTCAGACGCTATGGCGCAGTTCGTTAGTACTGAAGCTCGCAAAACCAAAAATTCTTCGACAAAAGGAAACAAAACAAAACACACAACAACAACAAAAACGACTACATCAGCATGGAGGGGAAGAAGAAGAAAAAGACCCTGACACTAATTCAAAATCGTAGCCACGCAGGAACAATGGAACAGGGCACTTGTTACAAAATATGTCGGGCTTCTACACGGTCTACCATCCATAGCATTTCATGATTTAAGCAACAACTAGGTAAGAATGTGGAAAAGCCAGGCACGGACATAAATAATGGCGCAAATAAAACAACCACAGGAAGAAGATAACAATCAACAATCGATGGAATCTCCCATGAAATGTTGATAACACATCTGGTTTTTTGTTTTGTTTTCGTTGTTTTTTGAAGGCTGAAACGGGCACAAGTACGTGCCGTGGCATTACATTGCACGTACACTGTAAGATGAGGGAACACGACCTCTCACGCTGACGACGGCGTGACCCCGACTACTCGAAACCGCCAACAAGTAGTTGCATTATTTGTAACCTGTTTCCCTAAATTACACATTCGAGAACAATGTTGCATTTGGAAAGAAAAACGATAATTAAAAAAGGAAATTACAGGTTTTCCACATCTTATTTAGTAGACATTACGACCGGGCGTACGGTCGACCATCAAATACCGTTGAAGTATTCTGAATGTTTAAGATTGACGAAAAAATGCGCCATTTTCAGCGCCATTTAAGTATTTGCTAAGAAGATTGGCGAAGATATAGGTCATGGTAAATGTTTCAATTAAATAAACCCACATCAAATCGGCGCCTGTGTTTGCATTGGCTAAGAACCTTTCACATTAACAACCGTCTGGCAAGGGGGAAAAAAAAACGGAACGCCATCATTGGGAAAAAAAATATATATATATTTATAAATAAATAAATTTTAATTGCTTCTATTCTTGCCCACAACTGTCAAAAGAAAGATTTACTAGGTATACCGTGTTCACGTGATTCGGTTGTCGTAAAAAGCTCCGCGAGGAGACACAACCTACAATTTTGAGGAACAATCGTCGGCACGCATGCTACGATCTGTTGCGGAAACTGCTATTCATCAAACCTTTTTTGATCTTTCCTTCCTTGGGAAGAGGACAAATGAAACGCTGGCACACTTTGAACAGGTTGATAATTTATCCGCCACTTTAGTTCGCCCATCGAATCCGGCACTTTCCGTCGTACGCGATAATCAAACTTGGCAGTAGCTAGAGTTCACCCGAGAATGGAACTAAACCAAAGCTAGTCTTAATTGAATGCAGAAACATGGGAGCGTGTTCTGTATAAGCCGCCGATCGGTTTAACGTGTGTCGCTGGGTAGCTTGCAGTCGACTGTTAGCAGGCGATCCAGCTAAGCGCTGACGAGCAATACGGGCGCAGATGGAAGCACGGCGAGAGGAAGATGATAAAACAAAAAGGCATAGAGGAATAATGAAGGAACGGAGAAGCAAAAGAGGAATTGAAAAGAAGTGAAAATGAAATGAATTTAAGCGTAGAAAAATCAATGAGCCCTGTGAACGCATAGTCGGGAAATGATCAACTCGATCCGAGTTCAGACGCAACGACAGTTAACAAGAGTTTTAAAGTTAAGTTTTAAAATGTCTTCCTCTTCAGTTAGTTTTTGGTTGTGCATCTCGGCTGATTGCGGGGAGGCAACGATAAACGTGTCGTTCGTTCGGGCGCTACGACTCGGGAATCCAATCAGCTGATCAGTCGCCGTTATCCGTCAGGTTGCCGAACCCCATTTTAGAAAGGAATGCAAGCAACTTACTCGGGGCGATGTTTCTTTCTTTTTTTTTCTCTCTCTCTCTCTCTCTCTCTCTCTCGTGTGTGCGTATGTGTGTGTGTGTGTGTGTATGTATTCAAGCATAGACATTCACGTCTTAAGAATTTTGAAAATATAATTTTTTTTTTTTTGTTTTCTTTCCCTCCATGTTTCATCTTTTCCATGTGTTTCTGTCGTCTCCGTCCGCCTATGCATATTCAGGATAAAGAATTCCTGTATAGAGTTGCACCCTAGCTAACAAGCTATAGATCACGGTAAAATAGGAGGCGAACATTCATTGATTTGTTTACGGAGGAGTTTTCTCGAAGCGTTCTAAAATAGCAATTGAGAATCAACTTTCAAGATAAACAGGAAAGCCACGACAAATGTCGCTGTCCGTTTATTCCCCTCCGTCATTTCCCAGCCGAACATAATACATCTTTTTCTTTTAATTTTTTTTCTTTTTTGAAGCAAGACGCTGCTCCAACAGGTGAGCCATCACGTTCTTTTGTGACTCCTATTACCCTTTGTTAGGGAAATCGAATAGACGGAAACCGAAAATAAAAAAGGAGAAAAATAAAACGACATAAATGATTATGAAAGAAAAATAATTCCTCCAAAACCCAAGAAAAACTTTCTTGTTTCTTGGTTGTTGTTCGCTGCATACGGCTGCAAGTTTGGCTTGTCGACGGCTATAATTTCGGTCGGCTAGTGTGTGAGTGTGTTTGTGTGTGCCAGAAGTCTTCGTGTGGCGCCGTTGAGTCGGCAAATCGGTACGACCCCTCCTTCTCGGTGTAACCATTTTTTTTTTCTTTCCCGTTCCCAAACCCACATCTCTCTATAGAAGAAGCTGAAATTCTCTCTTGTGCCTTTTTTCGGCTTATCTTCCGATCATTATTATAGCTATACAACATGCTGGCCTGGCCCAGTGGCGACGTCATCAATTGGCCTCCAGGACCGAGCCAATTTCATCTGATTGGATTGATTAGCCAACGACTTGCAAAAGCGATAAATACCATTCCTGAAAGTCATTCAACAATGTTCTGTCCCGAGGCGCTCAATTCGTCCCCCCCCCCTTCCTTTTTATGCATAACATTATTTTTTTTTCTTTTCTTTCCACATAGCGCCAACAAGTTCGCCAGTCGAAGGGCCATATGTCTTAACCGACGCACAAATTTTCCAATTCAAAGACGTGAGATATTTTTAGCCTAGCGCTTTTTACCTCTCTGGCCGCAGTTAACAACAATTCCTTTACGGTGACTGAATGAACGAGGCCGATCAATGATCCAGTTCCACTCTTCTTTTATTTTATTTTTTTTTTTTCCTTTTAAAAGAAGAAGAGTGACGTTCAACGACAGCTGCCTTACGATCGGAAATCGATAAAGAGTCGCCAGCGGTGTGTGTGTGTGTGTGTGTGCGTCTAGCAGCATCTTTGAAACGCCACCGCCATATCACCACCGCTGAGAGTATATCGTAATAAAAGGATGGGTTAGGGATGAGAGACGAAAAGAGAGAGAATCCCGCCATTAGTAGACTCGTGTGCAAATGAAAAAGAAAATGGAGAGAAGAAGAAGAAAACAAGTCTCCAACAGGAAATGGCCGGCACACTCCATCTATCTAACCATTTCCTTTTGTTTTGGCTGAGGCAGGTCCGAATGCCGAGGACCCCCCCACCCAAAAAAAAACTAAATAAAAGCAATAACAGGAAAAAGAGAAACAGAAAGGAAGAAGAGCTTGCTTCTGAATGTCACCATTCTTGGAAGGCAAAAGCTCGGCTGACCGCCAAGAAACCATCAATGGCATCAAACATTCATTATGGACCGCAATCGATATGCATTCACGCTCAATAAAAATAGCTTCCCTTTTGGGCACGTTTTGCGAAGCTGTAGTTCCTAACGACAACAAGAGGACGAACCAAAGTGAGTAGTAGCATCAACACCGAGAGAAACACCAACAGATTTCGTCATTCCAACAGTTCACAGTGTCCAAGAATAAAAAATAAATAAATAAATTGAAAAAAAGAAAGGAAAAGACGAAAAACAAAAAAGGGAGTCTGAGTAGCGGAGGATGTCGGGCTGCGGCTGATTGATTCCTACCTCCCCTTTTTGCTAATCCATCTTTTATGGCTTGATCAAGTGGAATGTCTGATCAAAAAGAATCCGACAGCCGACTGGTGGGGCATGGTCGGCTTGAAACCGTGATTGAATGCATTTGAATATGCACAAAAGAGCTGCTAGCTGAGAGCCCTTAACCGACTTGGTGATCGTAGGAGACACAAATGGCGGCAGACGACGATGGGCCAAGCGAAATACAATGTAGATATACAGTGTATATATAAAGAGAGGAGGAGGAGGAGGAGGAGAAGTAAGTTGTTTTTCGTTTTCTTTCTTGTTATTGTTTTGTTTTTGTTCTTTTTGTAATTGTTTAGAAAAGCCAATGGTACCCCATTACCGGAAGGCGCCAAACACCCACTGGCATGACTGCGTGGCTTTCTTTTTGCACAACTTCTCTCTGTGTTATTGAAAAGTTTCTTTTTCCTTAGGACGTCATTAGGCCAATCAACGGCAGCCTCGAGCGCATATAGTTTTCACATCCTACAGCCGGGCGCCGTTTGGCTGCGGAGCATGCGGCGCCGCTTACAAGCCCGTTTGCATTCATCATCACGGGGGCCTACCGCTGCCCATTTCCATAGCCAATTCACGATATGGAAAGAAGACACTTAGCACTTTTGCAGAGAAAATAAAAATAGAGAAACGACGGAGGAACAAAAAAAACCAAAAAGGGAAGCGCACTAAACTGGAAAACGAAAAGACATCAAGTCAACTTCGACACTTTTTGACTGTGCACAACATAACCCTCAACGATCGCTCATTATTGACGACCGATGCCGTTTGCATACGCTTAGTTCCATGTCCGCCAAACCCCTCTTCTTTTTTAAGAGCGAATGTTAAAAATGTATGAATTACACTATTAGAATGGGCCTTCTTTTTCTCAAGCGAAATTCGATTGAAGCATTCGACATTTACTACACACGCCTACTTGTTTCTACCTGTGATTTATCGTTCAGAAAATAGAGTGAAAATAATTTTTTTACGTGGGATACTTGAAAGACTTCGCTTTGTGTCGTGGAGGGATGTAAGGGGAAATTTAGATCCGGCGACGGGAAGAACCAATCGATAATCAAGACGTAGCGTCTACGTCTATCGACCGCTCAGCCACGTTTCCGTTTGAAAGGGAGAAGCAATCACGTGATCAAGTGGAAGATTGAGTTATTGGTAAAGGGAGAGCAGGAAACGCGATGGGGAATTATTCAAGATGGTGAAAAAGATCAAAGAAAAACACGAATTACTTCAACGAAAGTGGAATGCGAATCGGCCGTTTTGGATTCGGACGATCGAGGGCAGCCACAGAAACATCTACCAACCATTCGCCACAAGTTGGGCATTGCGAGTTGACGATTCGTATCAAATAATTCACTGCGGAAATTCACTGTCATCCCATCACTGACGTAACACCCACACTGACAAGCATCGCTTATCGTCGGTCGTCGTCGTCCTCCTACATGATTCACCGATTCACCATGTTGACAATTTATTTTTCTTGCTTGTCTCTCCTTCTTTCTTTTCAATGTAAACTGGATGGGATTTTTTACAACTGTTCGACCGTAAAATTGATATACTGTAAAAGCGAAAAGCTGTGAGTCAATCCTGCCAGTGTTTCCGCTCCGGACTGGAAAACGAAATTTTTCTAATTCTTTTTTCTTTTTTTTTTTCTTTACTCTTTTTTTTTTCACGATTACTATGACTACGGAAAGATGGAGCGGGCGATCCACTGATTCGAGTGCGCATCCTCTGCAACACTGGCGACACTCCCTCATCCTGTCACACAATATCTCCTGGCAAACGATTGGAAGGGAGGCTGCGTGCACAGCGATGTTACCGTCACAGCTCAGATCAATGGTGTTCAGCGACAGACTCCTTTTTTAGTCGACACTACCGATCCCCTATACGATATATTATTGTACACAAGAAGGAGAGAGAGAATGAGAGAAAAAAGAAACGTGTCTGCCCAATGTCTAAACTATGAAGGGAAGCATCTACTGTGGCTCGGAATGGGTCTTTCCATACTTGTACTCGTGCCATCCGTTGGCCTTTTTAGAGATCGTCAGACTTGACGGGAGCTCGACGGAATGGAGCTATAACAGTAAGCAACAGCCTCGGTCGTTTTTTTTGGGGGATTATTTTAGGTGTTTCAACCTATGAAATCTACCGACTTTCCTCTCTTTTCAAAGCATTCGCCAATCTGTCACTCTCGTTCCGTTTGACTGTCGGCGAAGCGAATCGATCCAAAAAATGCAACGGCTCAATGAGTCCTCGTTCTCTTCAGAGTATCACGTCTACGTTGCCGTTTCCATCAGTTGCAAAGGGACGGGCGATGCCGGCAAAAGAAAATCTAGTCAGCAAACTATGGAGGAATTACATCGACGAGCTCCTATGGTTCTTCGCCTTCTAATTACCAAAAAGTCAGAGAGTACAAGGGGAGGACAAGAGGGGGAGAAAAAAAAAGTCGCCGCAACATCTAAACGTGCTCATCTCTATCATTAGATTCTTCTTCCCACTAACGAACGCAATTGATATTTGTTCTTTTCCAGTGCGCCGCCGCAGAAAGTTTTGAAGCCGATGGACAAAAAAGATATTTATATAAATGTATATGGAAATTTACGTGATTCTCGATGCCAAAGATGCTGTTAGAACTAAATCGTAAAAATTTTCCCATAAATATCTCTTTTATTCTGGGCACACACAACTGCTGTGGGGCATCTGCCTGCCTACTACTGAGAGCTAACTGCATAGCAAAACTATGCGATTTATTTAATGTTCAAAGTTAAAGTCGATTTTAATTGAACATTAAATGACAAAAAAGGCAATGGAAAAAGTGGCGATCATATGGCAATCACATTACTAAGAAAGTCATTTGGCGACAGCCAATGCATTTTTTTTTTTTTTGAACTACCTGGTTATCCGTGGAGACCGTAACGGCCATGTCGGTGAGCACTATGAATTTTCTTTCTCCGCTTCCACCCAGGAAGCACGTCGTGAAGGGCAGCATTTTTCTAGTTTATCACCTCGCCAAACAGATGATCCGATCTGTCCGAAAAGTATAGGTTTCCACAAGACTAGGCACCAACATCTATCCGTCATCAAAGGGTTTATCATTACCACACTATTTACCACATTAGTCAATTGGTTCCAAACATCAACTATTTTAGTTAAAACTTTGTCGTTTAACACCCCAGCCACAAGCCGAAGCATCGGGATTTAAGAACAACAAAAAAATTAATGAAGTGCATAAATAAAGAAAAAAATAAGGGGCCTAGCAGAATAATGCCTGTAAAACGATGCCTTAGCAAACAAGCAATAGCCGAATTGTTTGTTTTTTTAATAAAAAAAAAACTGTACGGATCGATCCCTTCACTTGTGATAGCTTAATCGTAGAGCAAATCGATAAACAAGCAGAATTATTGAAATCTCATCCGAAACAAGAACCTTGATTATCATACAATTTAAGACAGAAACTCTTGTCGTTTCGCCGCTAGAAAAGAAATATGGCAGCCTTTTTCTTACTTTACAAGCCAAAAAAAGAAAGAAAAGGGGGAAAAAAGAAAAAAAACGA
The DNA here is from genome assembly GCF_020631705.1 of Daphnia magna. Taxonomy (NCBI): domain Eukaryota; kingdom Metazoa; phylum Arthropoda; class Branchiopoda; order Diplostraca; family Daphniidae; genus Daphnia; species Daphnia magna. The sequence goes on from NC_059182.1 coordinate 6,892,540, forward strand.
GGCTCAAACAGACTTTCTGGGTTTTGCTACCATATAGGACTAAGGCTGTAAGCTGAAAACGACAGGAACAGCAAGTCATCAAAGGGAATAGCAAAAGGCACGGTCAAACTTACCTCGTTGAGTAAGGCTGCAGATGAAATCAAAACGGGTCCAAACCATTCAAGCTGTCAGAAAAACGAAGTGGAAACTGAAAGTGTACACATGCACACATGTAAAAGAAAGAGGAAAAACGCGATTTGGCCACAACTCCAACTGCTACAGTACAATCCACATATACATAAAATATTTGAATCAACGCAACTTAAATGAATTTTGCCATACAGACAAGAGTTATGAACAGCCAGAACACACTCACTCTCCCACTTACACAAGCAGCCTAAACACAAGCGCCCTCACTCTGGCACGTCTCCCTCACCTCGACCGAGCCAAGATTAAGCATTTGGCCTACATTTCTTACTTTACATTTTTACGGACAATCTTTGCCACCTAACGGTCGTTATTTAAACTAAAAAATTTACTTTCTTTACATGAACAAGACAAGATGATGTCCGGAATTCTAGCAAAATACAAACACAACAAAAAATGTTTAAGATAGCAATATAGTAAATCAGGAGCATGAAAGGCTGGAAACAGCAGTAATCTTGATTCTTAGCAAAATCCTATAATAAAATATTACTTCATTCTAACGTTCGTGATGCGCTCACTCATTTCTTCGAACTTCTTGGCTTCTTATTTATTTAAATTATGCTTTGAATTTCTCTGCATTTTGACACCACAATAAGATTAACTGAATAACGAATTTTGTTAACCTTTTTTTGGTATCTGTTTTTGATTGTAAAGTTTTTGCTTTCCGTAATTAGAACTAAGAGAGACGGAATAGATAACGTTAATATGAAATTATAGGATATACTAAGTCTTATTCGATATAACCCACAATCCAGTGCATTAACCAATTGTCATTTCCTTCGTTTAAAACATTCAAAAATTCGCCAGGTAAGTGCTGGATTTCATCATAATGTTGTGATGGATGCCTTTATCGAAACAGATGGCATGCACTAACCGACCTTTTCTTTATGACTTAGCATTATCTTTAAAATCAAATGTATGAGTGATCGGTAAAAAAATATTAACGCTCACCTAGCTAACTATTAAGGAACCATACTCATTTTACTCAAAGGCGGGCAGTCCGGGCACGATCTTCGTGAAATGTGAGCCAATAGGTACGGTAGTGCGTGAGCAGACGATGGCAGGTCTGATAGCCGGCAGATCCCGGAAGCCTAGATCAGTGTTCCGCGCTCTTCCAAGCCTTCTGCACGATATTGGATAGTCCTAATAATAGAACCTGGACTAAAGTTAACGAATTAAATCAATCAAGTTTTCTTTGTAACTTTTATTCAATATTGTGAGTTGTGTACCACAGCAAAAATGATTGACCCAGAAGCTTTCTTGGACCTAGCCAACCAGGCAAGAATTTTAATTGTTTATGTTAACCTCAAGTCATAGAAAGTTTACTTTTAAGCACATAAATAAATTCCATTGTATAAATTTTCAGGTCACCAAATTAAAAATGTGGCCTTATTTTGATATTGCCCATTGTGTCATGTGCTGTTTGGCTGTTCGAGAAGATTTGGGAAGTGGTAAATAACAGTTTATCTTTCCATCATTATCTTAAGACTTCCAAACATTACACATATATAGCTTTGGTATGGAGTATTATTTGAAAAAATGTACTTAGCACTAGTTACTGTTTTCTGACCTTGTTTTGAGCTGGTTCATACTGGATAGAAAAGTTATTTTTAGCCTCAGCCCCATATGCTAGACCCTTTTGTTGCAGAAGGATATTTTTGTATTCTATAGAATAAATGAATAACCAACATAGTAATGTTTTAACAGAATTTAGTGTATTATGATCTTCATTTTGTCAAGTTTGATGTTAAAATTGTATATTTTGCAAAGGCCATAAATCCAAGTAATTCTCATTCATTTTTTCTCTATAGAAAATTGCACAGAATATTATTTAACTTAACTTGCCACATTTATTCAATTGCTCTGCAGGTTCCATCCCATTCTCGCGGAAACATCCCATAGCTTGTTGGTTATCAACTATGATGGTAGTTTTTGCTGGAGGATTTTTAGCTGCTCTTTTCCTTGGTGAGCCTCTTTTGGAACCCTTCAGGAACACTCAGTCAGTCCTATTGGCTACCGCAGTTTGGTATGCGATGTTCTACTCTCCATTTGACGTTATCTACAAATTGTCAAAGTTTCTCCCTATCAAAATTGTGATTGCAGCCATGAAAGAAGTGTACAGGTAAGTTTTATTGTACCAGTTTGTTACAAGGATAGCTAAACATAAATTTAATATACAGATGTAAGAAAGTATATGATGGGGTAAACCATGCAGCGAAATTGTTCCCCAATGCTTGGATGATTTTGTTCATAACCGGTTTGGTTAAAGGTAAATTAAAATCTTCCATTGTTTTATCTGAATATAAATCTGATAAAATGAGCATAATTAACGAAATATATCAAATTTCAGGAAATGGCGCTGGTTTTATTAAAATTTTGGAACGTCTAATCCGTGGTGTGTGGACTCCAACTGCGTTCGAATTTTTACAGCCAAGTTTGTAAGTGATTTGATATAGTTTCAGAGAGTAAAAGAATCCTTTTAACGAGTTAACATTATCTTTTTCTATAGCCCAACCAAGGCGTGTATAGTAGCCTCAATAATCTTTGTTCTGGACAAGAAAACGGAATTGATCTCGGCCCCTCATGCCTTAGTCTACTTCGGAATCGTTATTTTCTTCGTTTACTTCAAGGTACTAATATCCTTTTTTGTCAAGTTATAATTTTTTTTATTTTTTAATTAAATTTTTGTCAAATTCTGTAATTACTAGTTGTCGTCACTTTTGCTTGGAATTCACGATCCTTTCATTCCCTTCGAGAATCTGTGTTGCGCAGTGTTTTTCGGTGGTATATGGGATTCGATGCAACGTGCCGTAACTGGCGGGAACAAAAATGCTGAATCGACTGCGAAGAATGAAGTCAGAGCTAGTAAGACTGAAGACGGCCAAACGCATGCCCATAAGAAGAACGATTAATGTAGCTACTTTAGTTGTATTCCACTCAAACTGTTAGTTCACAATTCGTGCTATTAGAAAACTGAATTAATTTTTAGATTGAACAATCCAGTCTAGTGCCTTAGTGTAGGGACAACGGCATGAAAAGATTCCCAGTATCGTCAGCATGGTAGATTTTTGTTCTTTTGCTATTTTGTATATTGGTGGGAGAGGTAGTCATCAACGAGAAACCTCTTCAATTTCAATTTTTCTAGATGACTTTTGCATGAATGGATTCGAATTTTTATGAGCAATTGCCCCGTTAAAGGCTTTCTTACCAAACTAAATTCATGTGTATGGTCGCATTATCTTGAAATTTGTCCAATTTGAAAGCATCTTTCTGCAAGCACGGCGTTGGGTTAAATACTTGCATTTCTGACGCCTAACTGGTAAGAAGGGAAGATTGTACTTAAGTTATAGTCTCATTATTCTTTCTATTCAATTTTCCAGCCGTCCCGCACTGACAAGGAGCATTTCGAGTTGCGAAACCGTCTTCACTGCCTGTAGTGTTGGTTTTCCCCCTCTTCACTTCAATCTGTTATGCCAGATTTATTGGACTGACCTGCTCTCTTTATCATAAATTTTTTTTACACATATTTTCGCACCAATTTCTTTGTGCACTTTGAACTTTTTCTTTATTATTTTTCTTTATTTGTTCATTTTTAATTTCTTTTCTATGCATGATCAATAGCAATATGCCTCCTTTAGTCTTGGAATTGTTTACCGTCTGAATTACGGTATTTCATTGATGAACTTTACCGCAAGATAATTGGTTACTGTACCATAGCGATACTTGATACCTGTAAAAGTGTGAATTAAACCTTGCTCCAATATACTTCCGTATATAAAAATTGCTTTTGTTTTTAATCGACAGGTTTTAACGCTCTCCGCTATTGTCTGGCTTTTACTTTTTATGGTTGGTTTGATACGTAAACTTGTTTAAACGATAGAAGAAGGCGAATTAAAAAGTAGGAATTTCTTATAAGGTGACCATTGAACTCAGTTTTAATTGCGTTGAGGCTAAAATGTGATTAACTAGCCAAATGAAATGAGAGGCATAAAAATAAAATGACACAATTGACATTTAACCTAACTTTAAATCGTACGGATTTAGTTTTTTTTTTTTTTTTTGGGAATTTTGCAATTAAGAACATCGTGCTGGAAGAAGTGAAAAAATTATATTGTCGCCAGTTTGGGCTACAACAAATCGGACTGAAATGATTAATAGAATGAAGGGAACGCGTGTTAGTTTTCTAAAGAAATCTTTCAAATACCTTTCACTTAAAATATCACAAGCCAAATGTTTCACACAACAAATACTACTTTTCGACATCTAAAATCAATATTTAACTACCATTGCATATTTTTGGAGTAGTATAACAACAGTATATTTGAAGAACCGAGGCACATATAGCACTTGCAGCAACAATACGATATGGCGCAGCAAAATAGAAGACGTGAGCGAGCTAGGATGCATGGACCGGAGAAGCAGGAGAAGGGACAGGACTGGAGCACGGCGGCGAATTGTGCAAAACTGATGCTGTATGTGACGTAGTAGAGAGAATCTGATTAAAAGAACCCCCATAGTCATCTAAGAGATTCATCTGACCACTGACTGACGGGATATCTTCGTTTCGTGCTAGACAATTGCGAAGGGCTTCATTCATAGATGCGCCAACCAGCTCGCGATCCACCTTGATTTAACCTTCTGTTAAATATGGAGATCTAAGAAGTACACACAATTTAAGAACCTCATTGATGAAACCATAATGGACCAATTCCTCCGCAAGAGCCAGGGCGTGATCACTTTTCATAATCGTGCTGGACAACTGACGATTCATTTTATCATCCATACGGAGCAATAATGTCATCTGGAATAAAAAGCATTCAACTTTTCTTAGCCATTCAAATTAACTGAGGCAACAAAAAAAACCAAAAAAAAACCACTACCTGATAGCCGGCTCCATCATCTTTTGGTTTGACATCGCATATCATATTGGAAACCCGGCGAGCTTCTACATCAACAGGCTCGGGTGTCTCTGCAGCAGTCGAGACGGATGTATCTGGTGAAACAGGTCTTTGACCGCAAGCCTCCGCCGGAACAGGCGCAAAAACCGTTAGGGGATAGATGCCATACCTAGTGAGAGAGGGAAAAAAACAAGAAGAACCAATCATTTATGGAAAGCACTCACAAAGAAAAAAGGTAGGGAACATCAATTACGATAAACCCACAAGTAAAAAAAGTTATGTACTTGACATCCTCAACGAATTTTTCTAATTTTTCCGCAACAGGAATGTCAGCCATGGTGAACTGAACCGGTGGGGAGATGGTGAAATTTACTTCGGCAACGATGATACCTGGCCCGAAGTGGCGTTGAACAACTTTGTCGCATATCGTCTCGGAGATGTTGGCTTTACAGAAAGTATTGACTAGAATGCCCCAAAATCGGCAAAAAATCAAATGGAAGTGGGGTTGGTGGGAGACGGGTATATGAGACGGTTCGTTCAAAACATTAAATAATGGGCTTTTTGGAGATAAGAGCTCATTGGAAGTGGATAGGGATACTTCTCCTATGATACCTGAACAACGGACGACAGTATGAGCAGCTAGAAGTTTCAAAGGAGAGACTTCGAACAGCGCTCGATGGAAAAGTAGGCCGCGAGCTGTAGGTCGCAACTCCGGCTCAGTTTTAAGGCAAGCTCGGATGAAATCACTTTGGATAGGTACTTCCAATCCCTCAATAGTGCGTTGTACCTGATCTTCAGTAACCAGACTGGTCTCTCCATTAGCACCTTGAATTTCTAGTGTGGCCATTTCCAATGCACACATTCCAAAAGAATAGATATCAACAGCCGGAGTCATTCCCGCAACTAGATGAAAAAAAAATAATAAAAATAAAAGAAAAGATACAGTTTAGTCCGGGGTGTGACGTCCAATACACTTAACATTAATAGCGCCTCACTTCCAAACTCGGGAGCGATAAAATGGGTGTTCTTCATGCCTTCACGACATGTTTTGACGTGCTGATGAATGGCATCTGGAGCCACTGTAAACCCGGAGTACATTACACACTGGTAAATTATTTCGCATACAGTAATGAATGTTTCTTAATTTAAACTTAAACCTGATCCAATTTTGATTAGCCCATTGTGCTGAATGAAAATTGTGTCGCATGTCAAGTTTCCATGAACGATTGGAGGAGAACAGGAATGCAAGAAGCTAACAGAACCAAATAAATTATTAATGAATATAAGCATTGCGTGCCGCTGGTACCTCAGAGCCGACAATATTTGTGTGCACCATCTCTTCCATGCTTGGAGGGGAGGCTTTTTAACATTGCGCTTCGTCCGTTTAAGAAACTGTTTCAATGATCCGGATGACATGTACTCGGTGATGAATATCACCTGATATACGTTTTTACATTTAGTCGCAAAAATGTAAGATCAACCATTTCGCCATCTATACTCGAGGTTTATCGTCGCGACTGTCGATCCAGTATTTGTGGAACTTGACGATATTAGGATGTTCAAGTTTGATTAGGTTATCAAAAACCTGGCTGATTTTTTCTTCTTGGGCCTTGAAGTTTTTTCGCTCAGAAAAGCGGACTTCATTCCATACCACTTCAACTCCTTCTTCTGTATCCATGGCCAGGTAAGCAGCATCAATTCCTGGAACATCACGCTGCTGAACCTGCAAAAAATGGTTAAACATGTAACAAAACTAATAACTGAAGACTTGGATGACAAGCATAGACATTTTATTCATCTATCCATTTCAAATTTATAAAAATTTGTTGGTTAGAAATTCAAAAATAAATGCTACAATGCAAAATGATGTTATATGTGTAGCTAGAAATAGTTGTAAAGAAAAAAAATTACAAATGAAATAAAAAATAAATCTGAATTATAGCATATTTCAAAGAGAAAAAGACCTAAAGATTAAGGCTGAAACTGATTTTGCTTTTAAAAAGACAATGTGGAACCACCTTTGTCACTTACCACTTCACGACGCTTAAGCCAACGGCCACAGGGACTTTCCTCTAGAATTTCACTTTCATCCTCTGAATCTTCCGTGCCACTTTTAAGTTTTTTTTGTTCTTCTTCTAAACTGCCAGCCATGTTTTCTAACACAACACCCATTAAAAAAGTAAGTCAAAATATACAACTTTAGACATCTAAATAACTAAAAGGGTCCACCATTTTGGGATTTTTATGTGGTCAACTGTCAAGTACATCCTATCCATGAAAATGGTTAAATTACATCATTAGACGCGATATAGACCCTTTACCTGTTCTCTAACCAACCACATTAAAATCGCGTAATGTATATCAAGACACCTTTAAAGAAAAAAATTACCTGCCTACGATACGTATACAAAATTGTTTACCATTAAAAATTCCTCTTCAGTAGCAGACGTCTCTTTAAGCTTCCCATAGGAAAACCTGAAACTTGGCCTCGGGACCAAGTAGATTGTTAATTGGAGCTTGGAGTGGTATAAAGTGGAAATCGACGTGGAAATAGGCGGAGGCAAAGGCAGTTTCCCAAGACACACCCACGTCAGGTAGACGAATGGGAAGGAAGGATGAACACGGTTACGGACAAGGGACAAGTATCATGCAGTCGCAAGAGAGGTTTATCTAAAATCATGGATTTTTTTTACCGTTCGTCACTAAAAGTTATGTAAGATCATCGATCATGTATATTGCATGGATGGAACAACAAACAATAAACAATTGCTGAAATACGCAATGGTGTCAACTGGCAACGCATTGGGGTGGGGCAAGCTCGAAATTAAATCGTGAAGAACTGGCGCGCCAAAGCATACCGTATTACTGCGGCAGCCTAGACCAGATAATAAACAATTCTCTTCTCGACATCTATCGGCAGTTACTGAAAGTTATCTTTATTCATCTTTTCCTGCAGCCGAAATGCCGAAATAAACGATTAAGCCGTAGCCTGTGTGTTCGGTGGTTGTTATTTGTCAAGTTTGTGTTGTTTTTTTTTTGTTGGTTTGTTGTTTTTTTCATAAATTTTGTCCCGTTTGTGATGTGCACGTCAGCTTCGTCAAACCCCCGAAATTTTGAAAATTCTGAGGGTGAACTCTACCTGAAGATATGCAAAACATTGCAAGACGACGTCATCGATTTTCTTAAGGAAGCGAGAAAAAATCCAATAAAAACAGATGTGTTTTTTTTAGCTAACGATGACACACAAGATTCTTTACCTGCATCTCTTTCGGCTCATAAAGAAGTATTAGCAGCTGCTAGTCCATATTTAGCAGAAATCCTCGAAACCTCCTATGACTGTGATGTTTACATATCATTCTCTGACTTCAAGTATGGCATAAATATGTAAAACATTGCTTGTCATCTTATCTCATAAAACTTTTTTATTTTTCTAGGAAGAGCCAATTAAAGCTCCTGTTAGACTACATTTACACAGGTGAAATTTGTGCATCACAGGTCTTAATGGAAGAATTTGAATTCTGCTTGAAAGAGTTGGGCATTTTAGGCACACACTCACTAGTGTGTTCAAATGAAATTATTACAACAAAACCAGCTGCTGCAACACTATTCCCAAACTCAGCTCTATCACCTTGTGATCTTCAAAATTCATCAATACCAACAAACCTGCCAAGTAAACACATAGCTAGTGAAAACACCACACTGCAGTTGGAAAGCAGGAAAAAGAAAGCATCCTCTTCAAACCCATCAGATTCAGAAAGTGAGATTTTTGAAGAAGAAATGGAATCTTGTTCAAATAAAATCATCAGTAGTGGTAAATTTCCAATAGCATTCGCCATGTACAGTATATGTTTATCTTTAAAAAGATTAATTCGTTCTCTTAGATCGTCCGTACGTTTGCCCTGTCTGTCAAAAATCGTTTCGTCACCTCAACGTTCTCAGAACCCATTCCCGCGTACATACAGGTAGAAATATCTCTGCTTTCGTACAGAGAATTCTCCGCAGATCTGTAAATTAAAGTTCTTCAATAGGTGAGAAGCCCTTCAGCTGCAAAACGTGCAATCGAGCGTTTTCACACAAATCAACTCTGAATGAGCACATGAATCTCCATTCTGACGATCGTCCCTACGCCTGCGACAAGTGTCACCGACAATTTAAACAAAGAAAGAGTTTAAGAGCGCACCGCTGCGAGTAAGGATAAATTATTTTCTTTATAGGGCATTTGGTTGTAAGGCAGTACTTTTTTAGTAAAATTTCCCTGCAAATATTTCGTGTTAATTAATTTATGCTTAACAAAGAATACTCGAGGAAGAAATTTTTCAGTGCGAGGTGTGCAAGCGGAATTTCGCGAATCGTAAGGCGCTAGCCCTTCATCGCATCCACCACGATAACGGAAGTAAGAAGAAATTATCGCAAGAAAAACCGTTTTTGTGTGATATTTGCGCTCGAGGCTTTAGCAATAAGTAATTAGAAGGTACCATGTTATATTGTTATCTATTTGTACTATAGGCTTGTATATCTCCTAGATATTTATTGAAAGCTCACCAGATGACGCACGTTGAAGAAAAGAGTTTTGAGTGTAACATTTGTCAAAAAAAATTTGCTTTGAAAAAGACGCTGCAAGTTCACGAGGCATCTCATAAAAGAGAAAACAAAAATCCTTATCAATGTTCTTTTTGTGCGAAAAGCTTTCGTTACGTTGCAAATTTAAACGCGCACGAGTTAATACATACAGGTAAAGAAAAACAGTTTTCCATGACCCACAAGCTTTCGTCATCTTCGATGGTGCTTCTTCCTAATGACCTCATTTCTTTACAGGACAGAAGCCGTTTGATTGCAACAAATGCGGAGTAGCGTTTAGACAGAAGTGGTCACTCAAAGAACACATGCTTGTTCACGATAAACCAGAAGAAAGACCCTTTACATGTGACATATGTAACAAATCATTCCAGGTAAAACTTTCAGTGCTTCTCCTGTATTAGCCTTCATTTTGTATGATGTCAGGCGCGGAGAAAATTTGTCGCCCACTGCTATTCGCACAACAAGCAAACCTTGCGCTGTCCTGTCTGCAAGAAACGGTTCTACAATGCTGAACGACTGGCCACGCACATCGTGGAACATGAAAACGTTGATGATCTACCCGTATCAGATGTGATAGGAAACACGGTTACAGCACACATGAATGACGACGGAGAATTGATCATCACACAGGATGTTGATGAGATTGGTGAAGGAACACTTATTTTTACACCTTCACTTTTGCACGTTATTAAGTCAACCGATGAAAATTGTGATGGAATCGAGGGTACTGAAGGACAAGACGAAGCAAACCGATGGTCGCTCGAAGTTGTCATTGAACCGGATTTGAACAATCATCACCAAACATGCTAATCTATTCAATGGGACATCTAAACCATCATCTATCAAAATACTTCTTTTTTGTCAGATACATCCCGATATAAAGTCATGGATGGACTCGACGAAATAAACGCTGTTAATAGGTTACTTGGTTTATTTTTCTTGTTTCTTCAGAGTTGGACTTTCCACTCTTCTCGTATCTTTCCTTTTTTTTAAATAGCTCTATTATGCGCTGATAATTAGAGAGTCTGTTTTTTAATTACGAAGTTTGTGTGACATGTAGCTGTAAATTATTTTTTGTTGTTTTTTTATTGTTTTAAGAAATCAAAAAACTTCGTAACGAAATGTTTTAGAATCAGTAAAACGTTCTATCAAAATGTGATTGCTGATTGCAATGTAATACTGAGTGCTTCTCTTATTTATTTATTTTAAAAAGTATAAATTACATACACAATGTCGCTAGATGAAGAGGAGCGTGCAAGATCGCCAAAAGGTTTGAATGCGGAATGTTTGTTCATTTTTCAAAAAAACAGACGACGATAGGTTCCCCGATTACTCAGATCTAAATCTACAAATACATTTTTACTTATGCATTACCCTGTTTGGTCAACAAAGAAAACAAAACTTGAAGACAATACTTCCGTTGCCATAAGACATAAAAGAGTAACTTCTTGCCACGAAAATTGGCATCATAGTTATTGATTTGAAATGCTAAATCATCAAGAGTGGTTTCAGAGTTTCTCCTTGATGTCTCTCGCTTCTTGCTCTTTTTGTAGATTGGGAAAAGGATGGAATGGAAAACAGATAGAAAGCTGTTTTAAGTTGACAAAGCACTTCAATGTGAATAGCTTTTGAAACTTCGGTTGCCATATGACAAAAAGTCTATGCAAATGATTTGAACACACATGTGCCGTCTCTATACGTTTCCCCTATCGAATCACCTCTGAAGTTGTCGACAAATCCAAATTTGAAACGAATGCTATAGAAGTGTTAAAGTTTTTCTGGAGGGATTTTCGCACCAAAATATTCATTTCACCTTCCCAAATGTATGCAAAAATACCCCATGAGGGGAATTCAAAATCAAATGCCAGAAACTCCTTTTAAATACCTACCAAATCTATACCAAAGTTCCTTTTAACTTGTTTAAACAGCTTTTTTTCATTCTATTCCATAAAAATAACACAACTAGTTTTAGCAATACGGTTGCAGCCGTGGGCAACCCACCAAAAACAAAAAAAAAAAAAAATTTTTTAAAAAATATTAATATAGAAAATGAGGAAGATATAAATTATGTATTGAATCATACTAAAGTCTAAAATATAATTTTTAGATAAAAAAAAAAAAAAATTTTTTCCTTTTTTTTGTATCTATAAGTAAAATAATAGATTGAATCATGGGAGAATTTTATCAATGCGTTTCGAACTACGGAACTTATATCGGTAGCCGAACTGCTCCACTGTCCAAAAATATCTATCATTCGATTCATGCGTTAGGTGATAGAAAAATTTTTGAATTTTTTTAAATTTTAAAAAATTAATTTTACGTGATAGAATTTGGTTTTCGAAATCAACGTTCATAAAAATTGATTTTGTAAAATTTATAATAAAAAATTAACTTAATTGAAATTAACATAATAATATTAAAAGATAATCGACATTTAAAGTTAAACTTTCGTATTAATGCGGATACTTGGAATAGAAGTGGCTAAACAAATAAAAATACCCTAAAAAAAGGTTTTTTTCCTTTTTTTGTCCATAAAATTTCGGGTTATATTCTCGTTTTTCGGTTCAGGCGTTCTATGTCCAAAAAATTTAAAAAAATATTTAAAAAAAAAAAAAAAAAAAAAAAAAACCCCAAAAAAAATAAAAAAAAAAAAAAAATTTTTTTTTTTTTTTTTTCGGTTTGTAACCCGAAAGAATTATATCCTTTTTAACACCCAAAAAAAAATTTTCAAAAATTTTACGCCTAATCACATCTATGCACTATGTTAACTTTTGTTTCATGGTGTAAAAACGATATATTGAAAACTAAAAAATAAATTATAAAAATTAAATTTTAAAAAAATAAAAATTAAAAAAAAATTATTTTAGCCTTGTATCAAACTGCATAGTATTACTTTTATATCACATTTATTAAGTTAGTAAAGTAACAAATAATTAATTTTGATAGTATGGGATTTATTAAAAAAAAAAAAAATAAATTGCTTCTGTTTTATTAGATGTATTAAATTGCATGTTGTTACTTTATGATCATACTTAATCAGCTGTTGATAAAATCATGCTAATATATCATTAATTATACTAGTATCGATTTTGTAAACTTTACAATTAATTTTCTTTTGTGGGAACTCGTATACCATAACTTAAATTATCTATAATCTTATAATCCTTGGCAATCAGGGTGGTCAGCGTGTTAGGTAATAATATCAAATGATTTTGTTGAATAGTTCTATCTATAGTTTTTGCGCAATGTTCAGTGAAAAGCGTAAACGGAGAAGTATCGTGTCACAAGAAAACGTTTTCCATGATAAAACATTGGTGTGCGAAACCCGTTCGCGAGGGCCATCGACTTTTACGAGAACGTAAAGGCGATCGGGGCGGGGTAAACATTGACAACAAGGATGATCCTTCTTTAAATGACAAAGAATGAAGGTTTATGAATCGCATTACTAAACAACAACTTATCAACTAAAGAGTGATTATTGTCGAATGCTTAGGCTATAACCATTTGCAGTACACGAAATCAAAATTTGGGTAAGTTACCACCGTATTGTGGAGGCCATATTATACTACACAGCACTCTTGTGCAGACATACAATTTTCTTTCGTCGTCTTCCATTATAGGAAATTGCTGTTACGGGTCATCATTGATTGAAGAATCTGCTCGAGCCACATTTGAGATATAGCTATAACTTAATTTTATTTGGACCAATAAAAATAGAGATGTTTAACAAGAATCCACAATTGGCTTGGGTTGCAGCTCAAATTTTACCTTTTATCGCCAACGAGTGCAACTGAGTTCTCAGGAGGACAAATTTTCAAAACTAACGCAGTTAACACAATATGGTAACAAAATTATCATAACGTGGTTCACATCGGGAAAGCAAGTATTTTCTGCACAATTTCTATATGAGATCAAAGTTCTGAAATATTTTTATTCTTCACAGATCTACCCATGCAAGAAGGTAAATTAAAAAAAATGCTAAGAAATACAACAACACAAATGTGAATTGAACGACACGTTTAAAGAATTGAGGGTGCCTGTATTATTATTATGTCCTTCTTTGACAGAGAAGTAAATTCAAACTTCAAACTATTAGGGCGATCATATGAAAGCCCACTTTTCATGACGTCACATCCTTTTAGTTGGATAAGTTTCGCCGAGATGAATTACATCTTTTCCGCATATTGAGGCCAGGCACGAAAAAGAGAACGAATAACGAAGCGGGGCGAGGTTTGTAATCGGGTAACACCCTAGAGGGGGGTCCCCGGCTGTGTGCCGTTCACGTTCTCTGAATGCAACCCCTGGGGTTTGTTCAGTTTGTTTGAGCTTAGTGTGTAGAACGGGCATCATCAAGGGGCTCGCAAGCTACTTCATTATTGATAGAAAGTCGCACGAGTACCTAATGAAAAGCTCGTGCCCTATCAGTAGCAACAAGGCGGAAGGCTAACAGAACAGACAGCGCAGACATGCATCGTGCCCGTCAGCACTCAATGAATCGCCCTTCATCGCATACATAAAATACAGCACTGACAACGAATTTTTGTTGTCGTGTTTCCTCTCATTTTTTTAGTTTTTTTTTTTTTTGCCCTTTTCTCTCTGACCACGCTTTTTATAGTTTTCTATGGCAGCCGTAATGTACGGCTGCGTTATTTGTCCACAACACACCTGCAGCGAGGTCGTACCCGATACCATCAAACCATCATCGATTGCGCGTACGTCGCCAAACACTAAACAAGAGCAAGATAGCTTTCAAAGAGAAGAAAAGAGGTATAGTGTGATTCCCAGCGCTTCACAGGCAAAAGAAGAAGAAAAAAACAAAACAAAACAAAACATACAGATCAAAGAGCAAATAGTTAGCTCCCTTGAACAGACGAACAAAGAAAAACAACGGTAGAAATGGCGATATAGATGAAGATTATAACAGCTATTTTGTTCTTCGGTGTTGTATTGTTGAGACTACTTTGAAGCCAATATAACTGGCAGCCAATAGTACTGAAGAGGGAGGTAAAAGGAGAATATAGTAATAAGAAAGAAAACAAAAACGGAACACCGAAAAGCTAGCACGGTTCCAAAGCATTAGGATTTTTTTTTTTGTTTCCCCAGTTTTCCTTATTGGCCCATCGAAGCGAAATGAAAAGTCTTCTGCCAAAAGGTTGTGAAATGTGATTTGTATTTTTCTTTCGATAATCATATTAGTAGGTCTACATTTTTCCCCTGCCAAGCTCTGTGTTATTATATTATTTTATGTCACCAGTTTTTTTGTGTTTTTTTTGTTGTTGTTATATCTTGTGTTATTCACAGCTGTTTGTACATGACGAGCTCCCTATTTTTATTTATTTATTTTATTTTTTTTGGCTTTCAAAAAAAAAAAAAAATTCTCCTTACACTCAAGTTAAAGAGAAAGGGTATTGAATGCAAAGCGTGGCTTTCTTGCTTTGTGGACTGACTGTGGGTACTGAGAGACTTCAAAGCGATTTCATGGTTTTTCTTTTTAGATGTACAGCATTTCTGTTTGAGGGCTTCTTCGCGTGCGTCAAGTAGGAAATGCTTCTCTGCCGTTCTCACTTGAATGAGAGAAATTGTCTCATTCCTTGGCTCTGGTTGCGACGTCTTTTCAAGAAAAGGCGAGAAAACGAAAGGCTAAAATCAGAGTTAACCAGTTGTCTTTCGTATTGATTTGGCTTCCATGAAATCCTGCCGTTTTATTGTTACAATTTCTCTATTATTGAACAGGCAATTGATTCAGCCAACATTCAATTTGAATATCGGACGTCATTTATTATCGACGTAGATCTTTGATCAGCTTCTTTTTGCTGAATTTCGTGATGAACCATCACACAATGTTGTGCTCCTTATTTCTTCTTGTCTATCCAGCCCACGGTTTCCCGTGCAGATGTTGTTCGTAATTCGATAACTTGATCAGCACAGCCAAACGAAAACGACCCAAAACCGGGGCGAATCAACCGAAACCCTTAAGCAACCAAAAAATATAGTTGTGCAGCTTGTAAGTCAACCATGAAGTCCGTCGAAGAAACAACTCGAATCCGCTTCGCGAAGTGCGTTCGGACTTGAAATCAAAGCAACCTGATACGCAGCGTGCAAACAAACGGTTTCACTAGCCGTTTGAAATAGGAACGAGACTCTAATTTCTACTGAGCAAAGTAAAAGAGATTGCAGGGCGTCGCTCTTTACGTGTACAGAGCTCAACTAGAAGCAGAGGCTTCCCGACAATTCAACACCAAGCGTGTACCGAGTGTCAGCCTCGAATGCCTCTATACAGAAGAAGATATTTGAATAAAAAAACAACAAAACAAAACAAAACAAAACACAAACATAGCCCTGCTGACTGACAGTGTCGGCAAAGCAACTCATTTGTTGAAATCGTCTTTGGTGTCCTGCTCGGCCGTCTGAAGAAGATAAAAACCCTTACATATAAGCAAGAAAACATGGGCAACGAATGAATATTGCACAGTGCGTCTCTTCGGGGAGACATTATGCGGAAAGAATACACAGACGCAGATCGCACACAATTGGACATGAGAAGAGAGCCAGGTCGGACGAAAGGATGGGGGTGAATAGAACTTCTTGCTATACCGCTCCCGCTGAGGTGGGCGTTGTAATTAAAAACTTGAAGAGCCCAATGTATACACAGTGGAGAGAGCGGGCGCTCACATTAAAAGCGCGCGCGCCTGTGTGTACATACGTGCGGGTCTCGTGTGTGTGTGTGTTTCCAAACAGAATTGAAAAGGATGAAGACGAGAGGAAAGCTTTAAGCATGAAATAAGTAAAAATAAAAGAGAGAAAACATATGGGAAAGTGGAGAGTGGAAAAAAAAAAAGAGAACGCCGAGGGCAGACTTGGTCCTCTTGGTGGCAATGAAATTTCACCTTCTCATCTTGCAGCTTCATTAAGGAACGTTATCGTGCCAGACAGGCATTAACGTCACGTTGGACTTCAGAACTTGCGCCCAGCTTTTTACTTGCCTCGTATACACAAACTCTTTTTCTTTTTTAATATTTTTTTTTGCTCTTCCAATCTTTTCATCATTTCCTCCTTCCAGGCTCGCCCACCCCCGTCTCTGCTCCCCTCTTTTTTAATCACAAAATTAATTACTCTTTCCCGCTTCTCGTCTCCCCAACAAAAAAAAAAAAAGGAAGAAATAAAAATGCCAAAAAATTGAAAAAATAAAAAAGAAGAACGATGATGATGTTAGACATTTTGAAATGACTTCGCGTCGCTAATCTTTTAACCTTCGTTCAGCCCTCCTTCTAGCTGCGCATGCAAAACGTTAAATGAGCTATAAGTGAAGCGTGACAAATCATATTTGTACAACAGAGAGAATTGAGGACTCACAGCCAAATTCTTCGTGTTTGCCCAAAAAACAAAAAGGCTCGACTCGCTAACTCATCAGCGAAACGAAGGCGAAATGCATTTGACGCGGGGTGAAAGAGAAAACGGAAATCCCCTAGCGGAAAGAGTAAAGGTGTGGTAACATTTCCTTAAAAGTTGGCTTCCGTCAAAGGCGTGGCATCGCCCGCCAACCCGACACAAAACGTGCCACATATTACATCGTTGCCTTTTTATTTAATGGGTTCTCTCGTCTCAACGCTTATACGGATCATTCCGTCCGTTTAGCATTGCAAAACAAAACCCTTAACAACCCCACGTCCGATTCTGACGTGATGAAAACTCTTCTCCTCTTCCTATATACAGTATATGCAGTATATATTCCCATATGGTCGGGTGTATAACACGCTCTTCTACATGATTTGCCCAACTAACAGAGAACCCCTCCTCACTTCATCCGTCTACCATCTACATTGCATTTGGCTATTCGAGGACTCATAATGATGTGCAACTCGACCGTTCGCTATGTACCACGAAAAACACGGGGAATACATTATAACAAGAGAGCCTACACTGAAAGTAAGCTGCCATCGCCTTCCCTTTATCTTAACACTGAAACAACAACAACAACAACAAAAAAGAGGGGAGGGGGGGATAAGAGCAAGAAGCAAAGACGCACACACACACGCACCAGTTTTAATAGTACAAGTCACACACCTTTCGTCTGCAGACGAGAGCGAACAACTGGGCGGGAGTAGTAGCAATTAACAACAACACACACACACAAAAAAGTTAGACGGGGGGAGCAACGTGAGTTGTTAAATATTAAA
Organism: Daphnia magna; assembly: GCF_020631705.1. Classification (NCBI taxonomy): domain Eukaryota; kingdom Metazoa; phylum Arthropoda; class Branchiopoda; order Diplostraca; family Daphniidae; genus Daphnia; species Daphnia magna. Next base: position 6,910,379 of record NC_059182.1, read on the forward strand.
TACATATGTGTATATTTTAAACAAGCTGCTTTTCTTCGTTTCGTTATAAGACATTTTAGTGGCTGAAGAGCCATGGCTGATGCTTTAAAAGGTAAAAAAAGCCAGAGCCACCCACCTGCTCGAGTTCGACGTATCTCTCTCCGTTTGGCGGAGGAAGATTTTTATTTTGTTTTTAAGGGGAGGAAAGGGGCGGCGTCGCGGGGAGAAGGAGGTCGTCCACAAGCTTCTAGCCGGTGTCCACAAACCCTTCGTCCTTTTTTAAAGCTCCCCCCCTCCTCGTCTGCCATTTGCCCGTATCCTCGTCAGCCACCCACCTCCACCCCGTTTCCCAAACCGAACCGACCTCAGGCCTCAAGAAGTGAACGGGGCAGCAGATAAGTAAAGGCCTCCTTCTTACACGCCAGTCCACCGTCATACACTGGCAACGACAGTTGCCATTGTTTTTGATTCCCTGCACAACGTGACAGACTAGACATTTGAATAGTTCACGCGGTTATTCCGGCTGTTGCTAATGATCAGTGTCCGACGGGAACAACCGAGGTCCGTTCCCCGAAAGAAACACATCAGACAAAAGTTCATCGATTGAGACAAGTGGGAGAGTGCATCAACCAACTGTACGTCGTCCGGACTGTAAACTTTTCTAAACCAGTGAAACCATCCTGATTCAAGAAAACCATTGCTTAGTGAAGAAGCCGACCTATGAAAAGTGCTGTTCGTCAATTATTCGTAGACTTTGCGTGATAATTGCGGTTGAAAGACGGGCGATGTCTCGCGGAGAAAACATCATCATTTCACCTACAACGTCCATCGCCAAAGATTAGAAATTCAATCTTCCACCACCTCGAGGATCTCAACGTGGGATGATTTGATCAGTGGACTCGAATCGAAGACACATCGGAAGAAAGGCCGAGCAATAACATCAGCCGGAACTATTTTGCTGATTGTTGAGTATTCATAATTGTATTGACTATACCCAAATTCGGGGATGACGTCTTTGACTAGTGTCAGTGGTGCTAATCGGCCGGCGTCATCCAGCTCAGCCGCCTGCGGGCCTTCGTCAGCCATTCCATCTTCGCAGAGCATGAGTTTGCCCGGAATCGGCGGTGAGCTGGTACGTACCGGAAGCCCGTGCGTTTTGTGCTCCTCGCTGCCCACCCATTGGCGGTCCAATAAGACTCTTCCGGCGGCTTTTCGCGTTGTCTGCCTTGGAAGTATCGATGACGGTACGCTTGGTCACAGTCAGGGCCGGCAACGACGAAAACTGGTGCGCCGAGCTTCGAAATGGTACGGCCGTCATGAAAAATCACGTCGCCAAATTTAATGATCTCCGCTTCATCGGCAGATCAGGAAGAGGTACGCAGAACTGGTTCACCTCTTTTTGGGGGGTTTGAATTTGAAATTGGTTGATATCGCCGGTTATATAGCCTTGTTCGATCTTACGTAACCATTAGCCTCATTTTTTAAAATCTAATTTCTTGATTTTACTGATTCATTTTTGATTGCGCATTTATTAGGAAAGAGTTTCACACTTACGATCACAGTCAACTCGTCTCCGCCGCAGGTCGCTACCTACACCAAAGCCATTAAAGTGACCGTTGATGGGCCGCGGGAACCTAGAAGTAAAACACGTAAGACGAATTCAACTCATTTTTATCAATTTTATTTATTTGTTATTTTTAGTTGATAGCCTCAAAACCATTTTTATACATAGCAAGACTCAGTGCTGGACAAGAGGGAGGGTGGGGGATAAAAAGAACAACAATCTTTACTTGACACGCACGCTGATCTGAAGAGACATAACAACCCATATCAGATGATGGCGTATATAGAATGAAAACAAATATATACTATAAGAAACAGAAACTAGAGGATTAAAACATCACGAAGTAAGCGCATAAGAAAAGGGAAAGAACACGGAGGCATAGGCTATGACACAGAGGATGGAAAGGCGATGGGCTGAGGGTTGGGAGGGCGCGTAGGAGGGTGGAAGGTGAGGCAATAGGGAGTGGTAATGCGCTTACCAATCCGTTTCTATCAGTCACGGGGCCCTGGCTGTATAGGAAAGTTTTTGTGTTTTACCATCGTCTCACGGTTGAGCTGTTGGAACAAGCGAAAGAAGAAGAAGAAGAAGAAGAAGACTTACACAGTTGAATAGATTTGTCTGTGCGCTCGACAACCTGCCACTATCCCATCGGCTGCAATGCGTAGCTATAGTTGATCATAACTCCCTTTTCTATACATGATCCATCCGTAAAGGGTCCCACACGTTCCGACTTGGCCACCCTTATGGGGCAATAGCCGCCCTGACGTTCCGATCAAAACATTTCCACCATGTCTGTGTTCCTTTCGTGTTTCGTAAGGTTTCATAAACGCGAGTATTGGTTACCAATCCCTCACCTTATTTACCACACTAATACTATTGTGTTGTGTGTGCCGAAACCTTTGAAAAGCCTCTTCTTGACGCCCTTACCTATATTGGGTTGCACACCCGGGATTTCTTCCCTTCACGTTTCATTTCTTTCCCCTTCCCCGATGAAATGGACGTTGCGAACGAAGGTACGAATGGCTTTACGGGCTGATTAAACCTTCTTATAGCTTGAACAATACCGTACGAGCAATTTTTTTTTTTTTTTTACGTTTGATCCATGTCTCGTTTACCGCGCCTGTGCTGCGCCGGCCTCAAACAGTTCCACAAACACGCCACAGTTCACTCAGCGCACAGCAAAGTCGCCTTAAGTATATACGTTCCTCAGTACCTACAAATTTGTTTTTTTTGTTTTTTGTTTTTTGAAATATTTCTAACGGTGATATTGAAGGGGGGGGATCAAACAAACCATGAAAAAATAAAACAAAAAAAAGCCATTTAGAATTTTTAATTAATTTTAATATAGTTAATATTTTGTAGTTGATAACTCGCGATTAGTAAATGAGCACTTCACGATGTCAAGTGCAAGAACCGATGATACTGTTATTATTCGAATAGAAAGAAAGCTACCGGACGTGTTTGACGAAACGTATACTGAAGGAGAATTTCGGATTTTTTAATACATTCCTAGCAGGTCATTCTCCTTTCATACCGTTGAGTCTGGCTTCGCGTTTCATTGGCAACACCTTCGATTCCCTCAACCTCAAAATAAGCCAACCTGGAGGCTGTAGAGGTAAACGTCTTTTCGCTAAATTTTACGTACAAATCAATCATTTCTCCCTACTATTCCTTCATTCTTTACATGATATTTTATAACTCCCCCTTTTTTTAAAAAAAACAGGATTGCAATTTATACGGATGAATAAAAACGATTTTTGGATTTTCAGGTTTCGGTCCGCCAATCGACTTCAATTTGAGTAGCTCAGCATGGGGAGCCTATCGCGCGTTGGGGCAAACAAATCTTCCAATGAACTGGGGTTCTTTGACCAGCGTCAACGTAAACCCACTCCTTCATCCGTCAGTTTGGGACTCTCTCAGTTCTCATCGCCCTATAGGTCCAGGTAAACAAAACATGTATTGGAAATTTGCATATTGGTTCATGAAGTAGGTCGTCTGGTTGAAACACGCTCGATTGTCTGTGTCATATGACATTACTATTTCTATTTCCATACTAAAAGACGTTTCTAAAGTCATCTAACTAGCGTGGCCCAAAATAGACCAATCTGCACAATTCTGGCAGCCCTTCCGACATTAAAAAATAGAAAAAAAAATGCAAACGAAAAAAAAAGGCATAAACGTATGCGATTATTACACAGGTCACGGCGAGTCCAGTGTGGGAGGAGCGAACGGATTACGGGCCAACGAGATGAACCGTCGCGCAATTTCTCTCGAATCCAAAGCAGTTAGTGCAGATGGAACTCAGCGGAACGTCTGCACAGATACGACGGCAACGGCGACAGTGTCCTCCTCGGTGTCGTCCATCCCGCCATCAATCGTTTCCAACCTGCCGCATCACAACGCTCAATTCCTGCTGGCCAATCCGTGGCTGCACACGTCGCTACTCTACTCTCAGCTGTACAGCCAACGAGTTCATCCGCAGTCACAATCGGTTTTGAGCGTCGACCCTGATTCGGATCAAGCAGATCACCCCGATCATGTCGTGACCTGTAAGTTTCCCCACCGTTCGCCGCCCGCCACTCCCAAAAGCAACATTTCATCGCCCGCCTCTTCAACAACAAAAGACACCCGGGAGAAGGAGGTCGATAACAAACGCTCTGAAGTCTGGCGTCCCTATTGATTCCGAGAAACTCGGACAGGAAATATATATAAATATGAAAAATAAAGAAGAAAAAAAAAAAAAAAGAAGCCTAAGCAAAGAAAGATGGAGAAAAAGAAAGAAAACAATGTATCACTGGAAAATTATAGACAAATGTGGCAGATGCATGATGCCCATCCGTTAATGTTATATTCGTAAAGATATTGTGTTCTTGTTCGTTTTATTATTATTTTTTTCTTGTAATTCCATCTAGTTGTTTCATAGTCAACATCTGCTTCCTAGATCTTAAAAAAAAAAAAAGAAAAACGATTCATTTTGAATTTTACGGTTTTTCAGATTATTTCATTCCTCCCAAGCTCACCTTTCTTCCCACTGTTTGACCGATGAAAATATAACAAATGAGGGAAATAAAAAAAAAGACGTTAACATTCACTGAGTACTTAAAGAAAAGAAACCCCTCCCCCCCCCCTCAAAAAACAGGAAAACAGAAATAAATAAAGGTGAAGATGTCTGTCACTTTCATTGTGTTTCCGCTTCTCCTCGCGTTTGAGTACCGAGGCGAATGGAACACCTTGGAAGTGTGAGATTCCCACCGTGATGTCAGCGCAGAAATGATGTTGGAAATAAAAGTCTAGAGCAGTTTTGGACGATGCACTTGTAATTTGTTCACAACTTACAGAGAGCGCATCTCCAAACCTCAGTTGAACGTTGGTCCAGCTCATTTTCTACTTAAAGCGTGATTTTTACCTGGCCACCGCATGCAGTAAAGCGGTGACGTATTACCTCTAGCACACAACAACAACCAAATAAATGGAGAAAGAGATCCCTCATCATTCACACGCCCCCCTCCTCCCTAGTATGTGAAATGAAAATGAATCTATATACGTTTGCGGTTGCCGTGTCAAAGCGCATATCCTGGACGCATCGAAATGACCACTCCGCTTAAAACGCGGTCGACTTTGATCTTTATTATTATTTTTTTTTCAATTTAAAATGTGAAACGGAAAACATTTAGAACTCAGTTTGGTTGACAGGCCTTCAACTCTTTCCAGGCTAGTGTCGTAAAGTACTTTAAAAAAATATATATCTAAGAACGGAACGTGACACCTTGTAATTTGAGATTCTTTACTTGGATAGATATGCATTGCGTTAAGTGAACCCGAAATAATATGTTTTTTTTTGTTTTTTTTGCAAACAGTAGTGTCTGACCGAAAAAGGCTGTACTAGGGCTTGTTCAAATGCAAATGCAGTATGTAGCTAAATAGCGGGGAATTTTCCAAACCAATCCAATTAATGCATTTACCTTATGGGTTTGAGTTGGTCGATGACGGCATGTAACAAATCCAGTTTCGCTTCTGAACTGCTATAGCTTCCCCCCTCTCGTCAAACTGCATCAAATTATTTTCTTTGGCATGTTTTTAGGTTCCACATTGAACTCATTCGATGGCTGGAAGTTGAAGAAACATGAAATTACCAAACGGGGAGAAAATGCGTCCAATTCGCTCTTACAGCGATTAACTGCTGATCTACCCGATCCAGTGTATAATAATAATAACGCACGCGTTATTCCTGCGTAGGCTGCAAACTCAGCACACGAATCAAACGCGATTTTGCAAGATTGGCCGGGGGCTGCTTTTGAAACTGTAGAACGTCGTACCACCTTTTCTGAACTTGCCGAGGATCGGCCTAATGATGATGTCAGTTACGTTCTTGCATAGGAGGAGAACGCGAGTGTCCCGTTTCACGGCCTAATTGCTCAACATGCGAACTACATGGAAAGCGGACCGCCGATGCGGAGGTTCAAATTACTTGTTGAGGCTTACTGGCAATTGGAAAGGATGGGCGAGCCTACTACGTATATTGTGATACTGTCCGGATTTCGGGGCAGCGTATAAGTTTCCGTATAGTTTGTGATTTATGAAACGTTAGCCATTTCCCGTTCAGAAAAAGGGACATCGCTTAGAGAGAGGCAAAGAAATCTTACGAATGTGTGGAAAAGTGAACAAAACCTTCACTTCGTTTCTTTCTCCGTATGTGCCGGTATGCGTGCGTGTTTACGTTGGACGTCTGTGACATAGAAAATAGGGAATGCGATATCACAACAAACTCATTATACTCGTTTTCCGCATTAATGAGGAAGGAAACGGGATCAGATAGGGCAGGAAAAAAGAGAAGAGGCGGACGTGGAGTGTTGACGTGGTTGGAGAGTGCGACAGATATGCTCGTGCCGCGACGATGACCGAGGTAACTAGGCATCGAAGACCATGGCACAAAAGCGCTCACTAAAAACAGGACACCGAGCACGATCGTTATGACACTCAAGAGTCCCTTAGGGCTAACGAAGTTAATTGTCTCGAGCATATCAAGGTGAGGGACACAGCCTTGGTCCTTTATACCCCCCAAATCCAATTTTTCATATTTTTTGTATTTTGCTCAGCCGACAAGTAAATCAACTGACATGTAACAAACTGGGCAACCTGCAATCGAACAGAGAAGCACGGTCGCATCACGATCAGTTATAGGACATAATGGCGAACATCCAGTCGAGAGATCGGGTATCGCTGATGTGGGCGCTATAGTGGTGAGGTACGTAGAGAAGCAAAAAATAAATAAATAAATAACGGTATCGACGCTGATTTGAACTGCATAGGGTGGTGCTCGGCTGGCTGTGTTAGTCGGAGAAAGAGCCGAGAGAAACTCTCACGAGTACCTCCCCCATCTTTTGAACTTGGTCCTCTAGGCGACCGCATTGACGCGAGCGGCCAAAAGCTGTTGCTGAACTTACTAGGGGGAAAAAAAGAAGAAGAAGAAAAAAAAACGATTGTGTCCTTCATCCAGTCAGACAGCCACCCTCCACCCCACTTCGTCTCCGTATCTTATTAGCTTCTGGTTGGGTTTTCCACGTTCACACAACTTGTTAAAAGAGTGAGGCAAGCAAACGAGGTTAGTGTATAGATCAAGTATGTGCGCATTGCGGATCCCAATTATCAACAGCAATGAATCATGATACCCGTTGTCTAGGTGCACCTATTTCAGTGGCTCTCCTCCTACCGCCATCCGTCCCCTCTGCATATTCCATTCTCCCAAACCTTGATGGAAACTATGCAGTTCATTTTTTCTTTTTTTGCAAGTCCGTCTTCATAGTTTCCTATAACATTCACACCTTGAGCTTATTTGTTTCGATATCAATCGCTTCCACATTTCGCAGGTCACAGGTTTTCACGGTAGGCCTATTTAGCTCAACCTTCATCAGCTTTGTCAGATACACAAGGATCGATTGCTGCACTGATATTGTTAACCTTTCCCACAAAGCTATACATCGTGTGGTCGACTGATGGATTCCACTTTCAAGTGGTGGGTGTGTCCAAGGTGCACGAAAGATTGCTATACACGTCAGCTGTTTCTTATTGCTGAACGGGAACGATCAAGGGCTATATAGTCGGCTTATGCAATAAGCATCAGTGACCATCGGTAGCCGAGATCGCAATTTATTAAGTTGTATACGTAAAAACGCACGTATGATCTACGGCTTTTATCGACCAACTTTGTTCGTGGAATCGCCGTTATTTCAATTCAGCTGTTCGTAGCTGGACCCTACCAAAAGCCGTGTGAAAAATTCATCCCTCCATTTCTTTTTTTGTTTTGTTGTTGGTTTGGTTATTGCTATTTCAGACGCGTCCGTATTTCTCTTTTCTCCCTATTTGCTTATAACTCGTACAATACGATTAGGCATCGGTGTGCGAGCCTATAAGAGGCCTTCTATTCTATACATTTCTCCGCTGGTAAATATGCTAGCTCGTCACCAAGCCCGAAACAGGGATGGCGGGCAGTGCGAAGAAAAGGAAGCGGACCAAGAAATAAAAAAATTATAATAAAATAAAATAAATTTAGTGGACTAAAAATAAGAAGAGGCAATGCGGGAGAGAGGGGAGCGTTAGAAAGAGAAGTGAAAAAAAAAGAGGAACTACTCAGAGACAAAATATAAAGAAGGGGGCAGAGTGGGGTGATGGCAAGAGGGGACGGAGAGGCGAAGGGACGGAAATTCAATATTAACAGCCGCGTGCGGGGAAATAAAAAAAATATTTTTTTGTCCGTCCCTTAGACGGGCGTATGGACGGGCATCCGATCTATGAATCGTATGAAGGATGAACACGAGTCCGAGTTTCGTCGACTTGGGAGAAACGAGGGCTGAAGTGGCTTCAACTGCTCTCCAACAAGGGCGAGAAAGGCGCTTGAAAGAACAGAGGAAATAGCGACCAATGAAAAAATAAAAAATAAAGACGAGTAACTCGGCCTGATAAATCCATCAGGAAATGAAAAGGAATGGAACGTGCATCAACTAAATCGAAAGGGAAAAGAAAAAAAAAAGAAAAAGCAATAGCCACGCGAACGTAATTGTAGGTGGCTATTAGGCTTGGCTAACAGAGACAACAGTTGTGAACATCGTCATCATCTTCATTGCAATCACCATCGAATTACTCTTTTTTTTCCCGATTCCTTCAAATCACCCATCCACAGAAAATGATTTTTCCTCCCTTTTTCCCAGTCAGTTGATGGTTTTATTCTCGATTAAGAATCGCTGAACGAGTTCAGCCCTCGTTTGTCTGTACAATCTAGCGCCCTATACGGCGTAAAAGGCAAAGACGCCAAAGGCTTCTGCTTTCATTTATTATGAAAAGGTCGGAATATTTTTGCCTTTTTGCCATCGTCATTTGCTGGGACATCTCGCGCTAGAGAAACTCGAATGTGCGCGCCAAGCCTTTTAACCGTCGCGTTATTTGTGTTGGCAACGGTAATGGTGGCCGCTGATCAAACCATCGGCCGACTAATTTCTTCCGTCGAGGTGAATAGTTAATCGCCGGTTGCGCATGGAGTTTTCAGCGCCTATATAGCGCAGTCTACTGCCAGCACGGATGTATAGCCTCTATAAGAAACCTATAATGTTTTTATTTAGACCAAGAATTTTGTTTTGCTTTTAATCAGAAGAGAACTGCCTAGATATACGGAAATGGCCACCATCTCATCAATAAATAGTTACGAAAAATAGAACAATGAAATATTGAACTATATATAGGCAAACAAAAATATGTATCATACTGTGAAATTGATTATTGATTCGCCGAGATATAGATGTGCAAGTATTATACCTACATTGTTTTCAAGTTTTATCCTCTTTCTTTCTGTGTAAATCATTTTCAGCCAAGCCGAAGCTTGGCTTGCGGAGTTGCCATCATCAAATATTGAAGACGGGCGAATTGGCTGTTGTAGAGGTTTTCGAGTTCCATCAAAAGGTGAGCCAAAGAAAAGGCGACAACCTTTGAAAAAGGAAACCGTAAGAAGCCTTCATCAACTATCCAGTGTGTTCTGTCAAACTTTTTGAGAGCCAAGTTAAACCCACAAGTGTGGCGTACCTGCAACTCACCGCGGTACTCACAATCAAAACTTTTATTTTTATTTTTTTCTATTTGATTTGATTTGATGAACAACAGTCCCGCATTGCGTGACGTCAGTCCGCCCAACTCGCGTCTTTACAATAAGTCCTTCGTTAATCTTAAGCTGTCGTTTCATTCAACCGAATTTGGAAACACGCGTCACTCATCGGTAAGTCAATTTTCTCAGTAAAAACGTGCAAATTAGAAACTTTCCCGTTCGATACGAACTCACAATTCAACTATGGTAAGTCCACGCTGATATTTGGTGGATGCAAAAGAGGAAGACGCCATCAGTGGGGGGGTTCAAAGGGTCCAGACTATACGCTGCTCATACCTAAGGTGGATGCCAATTGGGTATACCATAGCGTCAAAACCGTTGTATTTTATTCAGTAAAACAAGTGGAAAGTGACTCGCAAAGAAGATCGACGGGCTTTGGAAAAGAAAAGAAAAGAAAAAAACAGTTCGGATGAGCTGCCTGGAGCATGTCACTTTGTATTTGGAACCATTGGAAACTCGGTAATCGGTAGGGATGCTACGAGCCTGCCAATGGCTTGCGAGTAGACGAGACGACCAAGCCAAAAGGCACACCAGCAGATGTCCATTTTCTCACTCGTGTGACTACATTTAGCCATTTGCATGATCTTCTGTGACGCAGCAGCAAAAACGAAAAGCCAGAATATATTTCGATGGGTATCAAACATCGGAGAAAAGCCCACAATGAGGGCTGTTTGCTACAGGACGGACCGAATAATAACAACACAAAGTAACAGGACTGCAGCCGCTTCGAACCCAAACAGAGTTTTCATTCGTAACGTAATAATATTCCTCATCTGTGCATGTTTTAGCTGGCAGGCTTAAGCAATGATGGTCTCATTGGGTTTACTCCGTTTTTTTTTTTTTGTTTTTTTACGGTGCGTGTGTGTGTGTTGAGCATCAGCTCGTAAATCAAAGTGGGGACCGTAACAAATTAGCCAAGACTGTATACTGTGTGCCCGGCGTTTGGTATTTTATTTGAGCCGGAGGGTATATACCTAATTCACTTCGTAGTGGAAGGCGTTTGTCTCTTAGTGACGGACTTTTCACAAGGAGCTTGAGCCTGCCTCCTCATGTCTGCGACCTTAATCGAGATACATGGTGGACAATAAGCCCAAAGTCCCGCGCCAAACTTTAATCGAATTGCGTCAACCCAGCAGTCTAGGGTTGATGGTGGAGGAAAGAAGACAACTGGAAAGGCGGGGAAAAAAAAAAGGGGGAAGCAGGCGATAATTAAGTTTGCTTTTCCTGTTCTTCCTCTTCTCTGTTTCCGCCTTCTCCTTCTTATTTCCCTCACAAAATTTTTCTAGTCCTCAGTTTTCTTTTTTTTTTTTTTTACCTCGCATCCCTATCCGTTTAGCGCACGCGTTATTCCCTTACTTCTGGCTGACGTCTTTGGTATTATCGTATAAGTTATCGGCAGTTTTAGTAATAGGACATCCTGTCGTCGCCTGCCGCCTATGTCACGTCCTGAACCAATACAGTAAAATGCCGTGCGCTTCCAACTATACTTTTCCGTCCGGGCCAAAGGCGGACAATCAGCCTCTTTTATGGAAAACGTCCAGCCGATTGTCCCGGAATATAACGATCCATGCCATTATCGTAACTTCCTTATGCGTCGGCCGATCGCCAATCAATCGGCCAGTTGTTTTTATAAACGGGTACATACAACAACAAAAACAAAGAAACACACAGCACCGAGACACTGTCACCGTTACCCAGTTAATCCAACATCCACATATATTTTCATTTCTCAAATTCTATTGTTTCAAAACAAAATAAATAATAATAAAGAAAACGAAACTATAACCCGCCAATTTTGAGCTTAGTGGTAACGTGATGGCCGCATTCAAGTATATCTGATTGAAAACGAACGACATGACTTCTCATGCTGAACAAAATTGCCTGTACGGTATGGCTTAACATGTTTGCTTGAATGCCTGTTTATTTCGTGAGCAGAGCGCCATGTTTGACTTACGTAAGAGAACAGAGATGCGAGCTAACCGTACGTCCCCACCACAAATACATTCATCGTTGTAAAATAGAGCCGGCCGTTGAGAAAGCATCAAAGTCAATATTCGAACAATAACATGGATCATATAACCAACTTTCTTGGGCAACACACGCGTATAGGATCAAGTAAACACGACCATCGGCAGCAAACAATGCTGATGCGTAATTGGCATGACAGTCAACACAGTGCGTGTTTACAGCGTAAAAGCCAAACGGCTTGTCAATATTCGAGCGCTCACTGGCCAATCACGACCCACCAACATCATTCCTAGCCGTTCACTACAGCTTTACTCTCTACGGTTGGTTGACCTATAATTTTTTTTTTTGAACTTCACATATTCATTGTGATCCAAACGATTCAAATTTATCCCCTTCTTTGCCCCGCCGTTTGCAAACGAATTTTAAGTGACAGATCGTGGAATTCATCCGGTTGCTTCATTTGATCAAAAACTTGATTACGTCTTTGAAAGCGATGGCCAGCATACTTTGTCATATTCAAATTGTGATGTAGAGAAATAGCCGTAGAGAAAGAGAGACGAACTATGTGCTCCTGAAATTTTCCACACGAAAAATGTGAATTCATAATAAAAGGGAGGCGACGGTTGAAGTCATTGATTTTTGTCGGACAGCGCGGTGTCGACGAACCACCGAGTCCGAGAAGCTTTCCTTCCATCTTATGCGTCTTTCCATCTTTTTTTATTTTTTTTTTATTTGATTTTTTATTTTTTTGTCGCACTGGTGGATCTACGTTATATTAAATTGAATTTACACTCGAATGACCATCGGTCAAACACACTGTGGCCTCTTTCTTATTTTCAGTCTGCAGGCTTTGGAATCGACCAGTCATCCAGTTGGGTTCCATCTCGAATCCACGAAAGGGGAAAGCGACCGGAAGATGACATCAATATTAAACTTGGGCCGTCGGAGAATAAGAGAGCGGACAGACGAGAGCAAGGGTGTGAAAAGAGCAAAGAAATATGAAAAAAAAGAGAAACTTGACAGCAACTTATATAGGGGCCCTACTTTCATCGCACAGCAATTGCCATTATTTCTACGCAGCTGAGCGCCAAATTTAGTTTTGAAGGTGAACTACTCTTAGATGTATTATTCGATTATGCAGCGTTTTACCGTCACTTGACGATGGTGATGGATGGTGAACTGAAAATTCGCGTCTCAGTTAACGTGTCGATATCACAAGATCGGTAAAACAGAAATCGAAATTTCGTAGCATTTAAAACGTTCGCTTTCAATTATTTCGACACTTTCCGATAACTTTTCCTTTCAATAAAAAAAAAAAAAAAGTTTGTAGACAGTAGAAACGAAACGCCTTTTTGCTTGTTAAACTGGCCAGACGTTAGGTAACACACCAGCTAAGAAATTACAATGACATTTACACTTATTTTCCGAGAAATGTCGACAGCTGAACGTGGCTCTATCTTTTCTCAAATTTCCGCCGAGTGCACTTTACGATTGACACTTTTGTCTAATACGGATTAGTTTTTTTTTTTTTTCAACTCGAATTGACTGTAATAATCTGAATTGATGTCATATTTTAATCCTTTCACATTTTGTTTTTGTTTCTTTTTTGTTTTTTGTGTTTTCCCGCTGTGCGACTCCATTTTCAGTCAATAGAATATAATATCGACCATGAACATGTAATCTGAAAAAGGTGAACGTTAACTATGTTTATCGTTTTTACTTTCGATGTAGAGGGATCGTTAGCGACGGATTGTTTTACGGTGAAGGACTTGTGTACGCCCTTTATGTGTGTTGGTTGCGTGTTACCGGCCGTGTGCGAGAGAGAGCCGATGTGTGTGGTGTATATCTTGTGTTGCGTTGCATTCTGGCTCGTGTGTATGCGGCCTAATTTCCCTTTGACATGCAAAAGTGCTAACCGCGTCGGGCTAACCTCAGGCCCCCTTTTGCGTGACTGATGGCGTAGGTCATATCCGACGATAGGAACACAAGACCAACTATCAATTGTTCACCAACCTAAATATATTTCTCCTCACTCTTTTGTGTGTGTGTGTCTGTGTCTACATGTGAACAAAGTACAGGGCACAGTATGACGAGACTAGCTTTCAAAAAACAAATAAAAAACAAAAATGACGTAGAAAGAAAAAACGCATGCATGGGGAATTGAAGAATAAGAGAATGATGAAAGCTCCTATTGAAATGTACCGTCGGTTCTCTGTTAGCATCGCACTTGCACACGACATTTATATAGTGAACGTACATGGTGAGTAAATACGCACCATATTACCACCATGGTTCGCAATGATGTTTGATTATCCAAAAGAAGGAAATCTTGACATTAAATGAAAAAAAAAAAAATTGACCAACAAGTGAGGTAATTCCCACGTGCTGGAGAACGAAGGGTTGTTCAAGTGCCAACAAGCCATCATTATTGACTCAAGACTCTTTTTCTTTTCTTTTTTTCGAATCGATCTCGATGATAAAGGACTTGAGTCGCACGAGACTGCCGGCTAACAAGGGGGGAATTTTATTGGGATTTCTTTTTATTTTATTTTCTTTTGGAGTAGCTTAATACCTACACCGTTCTTGCACACGGTGCGGAAGTGGGGATAAAATTCGACGCCCCTAGCTCGACTTTGACAGCGTGGCTGACCAAAGGTGCAATCAAAGATTGAATAGTTCAAAAAGAAAGGCAGAAAGGTCTAAATTTGATGGTCTCTTTCATTCAATTTTTCTTTGTCCAGACTTTTAAAAAAGAAAAATGAGTTGGAAAGAAATCGTGTTTTAAAAAAGGTGTTGAAACTCCCGGGAAAAAAAAGGCCCTTTTTCTTTTGTGATCCGCTGGAAAGCGGAAGCAAAAGGACAAGGAGAGGAAGAAGAGCCCATAGCAGCACTTCATCAAGATTCTCTTTCCTGTCAAAAAGAACAGAAAAGCTCCGAGTGAGGGGTCCCTGAAAGGAATGGTGGCTGTCCGAAAATCAGTAGAGGATCACTCAGTCACGCCAGATAGAAAAATTCAAATTGCATTTTTTTTTTATATTTTCATTCCAACGCAGCATTTCTCGTGCAATTTAAACACCAACGAATTCTGGTCGTGTGCATTGGGCTAGCGCTCTCTTTTCTACAACAGCAGACTTTTAGTAGATTTTTTTTTATTTTTTACACCTTATATTAAATTTGAGTGTGAAGGTGCTTTTCTGTTCTTTAATGCCTTAGCTAGGCGCGTGTGTCTCTACACACACTCGTCGAAAAAAATAAAAAATAGACGTGGGTATATATGAAAGTCAGCAAGCGATCGATGCAATGCGAGTCCGCATCATGACCATCAGTATATATAACCGGGCACGGCGGTACTATCCTGGTGGACTCGATCGATTGGCATCGACTGCTGCACATAACCCCCTCGTTACGGATAGCCCCACGTGAACAGATAACAACAAAGAGGATGGACAATTAGCCGTGTTTCTGAACTCCACCCTTGCGCCTCCTCCTGCCGACTTTGGCCCAACTCGCTTTCTAAATCGCCGTAAGAGGATCACTGAACACAACTATAGTCAACTAGACGAAAAGGCAAGAGGATTGGTTTCGCTTTTCACGCATTCAATCTTTATCGTCTCTAATTAACCGGGTTCGGAATAAAAGTCCGCATAACGAAGAACTTGGCTCAAAAACTTGACTCTCATTATTTGACGCTGCGCCTGCCATACTGTTTCTAAACTATAGACAGGAGTACTAACTTCAAAGATGTCAGATATCGACATGAACCTGACAATTAATAAAATTTTTTTTTTGTTAGCTCCGAAGAGAGGGAGGGGGGAAATAAAACTCAATTGCCAAAAAACACAACAAAAAAGGAAACAACATTAAAGGGGAATGAGAATCGGCTAAAAGAAAGTTTGATACACTTGTACCTATCGACGCAACATGATGGGCAGAGGGAGAAGGGGGAGGCGGATCCAACAATCGATGGGGATGGCCACGGGTTAAGCATAACAAGAAAGAATACAATGGAGATATATAACGGTGCGACGTAACCAGTTGTTGCCTGGGTAGACTCGACATTGCAAACCCTAATTAGGTAACCCGTTCTCAGAGTTCAGAGTAGACCGAAGTTGATATTTGTTTCCCCATCATGGTTGTTTAGGCAGCAAAAACAGCCGGATGATGATAATAATAAGGCTTCGCTCAATTTCGCGACCAAACGCATTGTAACACGAATGTAAAAGCAATACGTTTGTGTGTGCTGCATATCCGGTAGAAGGACGCGTCCATTCTGACGAAGAAACCTTTGTCAGTTTTCTTTACATTGATGATTAACTATATCTTTAAGATTTCATTCATATACAGTATACGGATATGTGAATAATAAATAAGATGGAAGTTCCGTTCAGCATCTCTGTACGGAGGTGGAACAGCTAAACCGGTTTGTAACGTTCCTCTTTTTTTTTGTTTGAATTTTTTTTTTCTTCTTCTCCGTATATCTTTTTCGTATTTGATTATGTATATACGGATGTGTATAAAGCCATTCTTTGATGACAGGCAAAAGAGGCTATTGAATTTTTTAATTCCGTCTCGCATCGTGTCGTGCCTTGCTGCAATGGGGAGCCCAAGTTAATTAGATGCCAGGAGGAGGGGCGGGAAAAAAAAGAGAACGAAGAAGTGGTGGGGCGAAGAAGGGCAAAAGAAGCTCGAAGGAACCAGGCCAAACGAAATAAAAGATCTTGCTGTCGTGAGTGGGATATGGGAAAGAAAACTGCGTTGACTGGTTTCACTATCAATACGAAAAAGGGGGTGTGCAACCAAAGATGCACTTTTCTCATTAAACCCTTTCCATAATTGAAGAATTCGAAGTGAACAGAGGCTCGTGATGCTAATGGCTTTTTAAAAAGTATTGGAGCAACAATCGAGATGCGAGGGTGTCGGCGCTGTGGGGACCTTCTTGACAGACTCCTGGCATTAGCATACATTTCCCTACGTCTCGTGTAAATGAGCTGGGGATCGCTGTCTTTCCTCGTTGACATTCTAGCGAAGACGATGTCAATATGCCACCAAATATTTAATGTAAGCCGGCCTAGAAAAAGAAAGAACAATCTATACCGTAGTAGTTCTATACGCGCAAATGAATTACAATGCCAACTGCGGAAAATGCGCATACTACTTTGATAATCCCGATAAATGGAGGTTTGGTACTTGAAAATAATTATGTGTGCTTTGTCGTGAGTGTGGCAGTAAATCACCTCCTCATTGTGGCAATGCGCTTAGACATCTACAGCTTGTTTACGTCAATTCTATAAGCTAGAATACCCAAAGAAAAACAATTATTAACAGGTCAAACGTCTACGATACGGCGCACACGGACGCTCTAATTACTTTATTTTTCGCAATTATTCCAACATGGCGAAGGAGAGGGGGCAATGGCTGTTGGTCATTCAACCCAAACAGCCGCTTCGCAATCGTAATCCACACTCACTGACCTTTAAGGCTCCTCTTCTATATCTGTGTCAAAATGATTAATAGAGTTACAACGGAGCGTATAGCCATCCGGTATGTAGGATTCGTGCATGACCGCTACGCATTGGTGTTTGCTCTACACAGACTTCTTTGAGGGTGTATATAATCTTTCGATTATGGTATATCTTATGCCGGGATCTTCAACGAATGCGAGGAGTCTGCATCTAGCATAGAAACAGTGCTATACATGTCCGTGCTGGTTCCCTGTGCATTAAATGTATTAGCATGCCAGTGCAAACTACACACAACACAATTACAAGTATACAGTTCTCAGCTTGTATAGTCTAATAAGCTTTCTGTGCTGAGAAAGAGCATCTCGAATCAGACCAAGTGGTAAGCAGATGGCGCAAAATGAAACCGGAGGCGATCAAATCGCCATAGGCAGAGATGTATTTCTCATCGTGTTTGTTCGATTTCACCCTGTTGCCTTCTGTATATACGTCAACGGCTTGCTTGTGTGACGTGGTATAATTAGAGGTGTTCGCAATACGACGGATGCATGAATAAATTAGCATGCAACTCAACTCTAAACAGACACCGAGAAGTAACTTGGTGACCAGGGATGGAACTCCAGGAAACTCGCGAAAACTTCAAAATATAGCTACTCCCAACAACTAAATATTTTTAATAAATGATTCGGCGGTTATCCACGCCCTTTTGGAAATTTATAGAAAGTTGGCAATTGCAGCCAAAGTGTGTGGGAGGCCAAAGTTTCGTTTAAAAGAAAAATATGATATATTTTAAAAATTCAAACTCATGATGAACTTAAGATTCGAATTGGCGGGTGATTCAAAAATTTACACCAAAACCATTTCAATAAAATAAATAATAAAAAAAAAAAAATACGTTACTCATTTAAAACCTGTGCTACTCCGGTACCTGACCGGTGTCCTGTAGGTCATCCGGTCGTATGATGCCACCCTCGTAAACCGTTGAAAGATGCAAAATCTAAGTTTAGCGCAGCTTTTTGCAGGTAAGAAGTGTCTGCTTAATATAAATGAACTAGGGCGAAAGCAAAAATTCTCATTGAGTGGATGTTCAGCTCCACTCTTCTTTATTCGTCAGGCTAATGCTTAATGCAATGCAATTTCAGATCACGCCACCCACTTAAAATTTAAATTACAGTAAAATCAGAAGAAAAAAAGTTGAAACTTCTTTCAGCAGATAACCATTGGTCGTATGACTGACTCATTTATTGCCATCTAGTGTTTACAAGTGACACTCGTTTGTTAACGGGCAAGCTTCGTAGTTTTCTAAAAGGATATTACACGGAATTCTAGCTGGCCCTAGTTTGAGCGCACAACGCTGGACGTTTGCGATGCAATTTTATGTTGTCGTCTCAAAAGGCAACGAGGAAGAAAAAAAACAAAAAACAAACGCGTAAAAAAAAATGAAGATTTTCTTATTTTCATTTTTTAATTGCTCTTCGTAAATGTATACGGAATTGTGCGGAAGAAAATTTTCTTGGAACCCAAGAGGTAGTACGTTTATGAAGCGCTAGATGGCCGCTTGGTTTTCTTCCCACTCCATGGAAATGTTCACTATTTGGCCGCAGATGATTTCCAATTAAAGTCTATAAACCATTCCCGCTCTGTTTCAAATGCGAGTTACGGCAGCTAGTTTTCATGGTGGGAGATACCGACCTTATTTGGAGCATCGGTCGGTACCAAAAACAAGAGCTAAAAGAACTATACTGCCAATTATTGCGAAAATTAATTTTCGTTGATCGAAGAAACAAGATCAGCCCTCCCCATCTACGTCATCACGTCTTGAGAAATTCTTTGTTTTTAAATCATTTAAAATTTTGCTAACAAAATGTGTGACTAGGTCTCTGTAGCGTGTCAGCCAAACTTCTATAGCAAAAATCATAGTTAAAAAAAAAGGAAATAATACCCGTCTCCTCATTAACGGATTAGAGAATATAATCCACTCTGATTTCCATATATTGGCTGTGATTTCGTCATTTCCTTAAAGTATACAAATTTTATGCAATTAAAAGCTGTCATTAGAGAAACCTATAAGTTTAAGCTCTTGCTTTCTAAAGGAAGGAGAAGAAATGTTTTAAACCTTTTCATGTGGAGGCAGATGCATCATATCCCCCGCATTCTTTTAAGTGTGACGGTAGGCTTGGAAGTTCGTGTCTGATCGTGTAGAAAAAAGGAACTGATCCCTTAAACGAACATCAATAGATTTAAACGTTCACACAATCATCGGATAGGACGATGGTTCAATATAATTTTTCGATTTCTTTCCGCTCACATATAATGTTATGCGTTTTCCTCCGTGTATATATAGAACTGAGCGTGCTGGTATAGTAGCATTCTCCTCTCAGTTTGGTAGCTTGAGGTCAAAGCAGTTAATTTAGCCTGGAAGTTGAAAAGGTCAATCATATGTGTCGAAGACAAAAGTGGAATATTTGAAAGGCCACACGATTGTCGTGTCAATTTTCCTTGTCATTTCTAAAACGGTAATATGTTGGCCTTTAGGAACCTTGAAAAAAAAGGAAATCAGTGATTTAAAGTCCCTGAGCCTCATGTTGAACAGTCAAAAACCCAAATTATCAACGTTTTGAGAGTCGTGTTGGAAAGGTGACTGGAGTTCTTCCGCTGCCAATTAAAGTGCACTACTTTCAACTGTTTACCTAGGAAAATGTTCCCCTTCCTCAGACTTGAATGACGTGTCCATTAGAGCACTGTATAGTTTATCTAAAAACGCATGCTTTTCTTACATAGTGTAAAAGTGAATCATATATAGTGTGTACAATCAGGATAGGCTATCGTTATGTATCGTTATAATAAAACAATTACACTGATCAGTTGAGAAAAATGAGATTATACTCCACATTGATTGATAGTTCAATTTCCCTATTAATATTCACTCTTCTCGCCTGATGAAGGTTCAATCTTTCATCGTTCATTACTATTTTTCATCTATTACATGTATAGTTATTGTTTGGGAAATGATGTAGAGCCAAGCTATTCGACAAATGCGAATTCCAGGTTCCTACCAACAACAAATCATCATGGAATTTTAACAAAAGTTCCCTAGATATGCGCTTCCTCGTATGCCATGTACGTGGTCTGCAGAATGTTGACCTTTCTAGTGAGTTGATCTTTCTAAATGCGTCAAGCGTTACGGCTTCAAAAATATATGTTTTGCTTTTTATATACCTCCATGATTTTGCTTATATGTGGCTTGTCCCACTCTGTTGGATTTCGTTGTGATGGAATCAAGGATTTGATTCATAGTCCCCAAAAATGAGGACTCATAATGATCTCCGTATGCGAGAATAAAAGAAAGTGTATTTTATTTTTAATAACGCATAATTGGTGACACATAAAATATCGGACTAGTATGTACAAAGGCGATGGGCAAACCCGCAAATTCAAGTTTAAAAAATTAAAAAAAAAAACAGAAATCTTCGCGGAAAAGGCATGTGCACTTAGTAAGGTCGCCATACCGACGCAGATTGATTACTACGACCATTCAATTTAGGGCCCGTCGAAGTGGAAGTCGTTTCTGCTGGGAAGGTTAACAACGAAGTGGCGCTCGATTTCTCTGCGGACTCATCAACGTCATTATTTTTAGCAGAGGCACCATGGTAGAGGAGCGATTCAGAAAAGTGGGTGGCGTTAATGCTAAGCAAAAGGTTATTAGAGTTGGTCATGTCGTCGGCCTTTTTCAGCAATTGTTGAATGCTCATCGGTGTGCGGTCGGCAAATGGAAGCGGAGGGAACGGTTTGGCCATGTGTCCTACATCGGTGGGTAGCAAGAGACCGAATGGATTCATCCGACTGTCTCTCTTTCCGTACGCACTTGATTCCTGGGCTGCTGAAGGGCCTGTAAGAATGTCGTTGAATGCCAGCTTTGGGTAGCGAGAGCTCATGTAGTTGGAGGGCCAGGCAGGTTCTTCGGTAGCTACGTTTAGTCCAGTGTCATAACCAGAAGAGTAACCTTTTACGATACAAAAAAAGCCAATGATAATGCGGCTGTTATTTCAAATGACTTAGTGGATATCAAGCTTAATGAGTTAGTTCAGTACGTATACTATCAATGCTCTAAAATAAATTGTTTTCCGGATATCATTGCGACCGTTTAAATTTGATTTGAAATTTATACTTGCGGCGTAACTAAAAATTGAAAACCAACCCCAGAGATTTAGCTGAAGACGAAAACAAAGTAGTTTACAGTCTTAATAAGGAAAATCTTTCTCCACAGACGATCATAAATGACATTGGGAGGGGTGACAGAAGACAAAGATGTTTCGAAAAACCCTGTGCACTTGTGCAGTGGAGATGAGAGAGGAGCCAGAGCGGACGGTTCCGGTCAGCGGGGAGGCGCCCTATTATTGCCGGTCGAGCCACTCTTACAAGCTCCTCGCGTCTCAAAGATGCTTATGGCATTTCGGTGCTTATGGCATTTCGATCCCAAGGCTGAAAGGGTCTTGGGGTAATAGGCCAAAACGAGACAATTTCAGAAGAACCCATCGTAAATCTGCCAGAGGCAAGCCTCTTTAGTATCCGGAAAATTTTGCTACTCGTTGCTCTTTCTCTTCTCTGCGTTTGGAACCCGACACTTTTTCTGTATAGTGGGCGGACGTGTGAGAGACAAGGAGAAGAGGCTAATTTTTTCGACAGGAGGTAGCTGCTGTAAACTGGCGTATAAGAGGGAAGATGAAGAGGAGACAAAGGCTAGCCCTAAATTCTTTGTTGTTTTTTTTTTCTGAATCCTTTTGTACATTTCTTGTTACCGTGTCTAATGTTCAGTGATCTTCGAAGAACACAAGACAAGAGAAATGGAGTAAAATTTGAAGTGTTTGTTCAGGTTCAACATTATTATTTTTTTTAGTTATAGCCTTGCTCCTTATAATATTTGCTTCCACTTCAAAAGCCACGCTAAATGAAATCACCGAAAACTAATTGTTAAAACGAACGCTTAGTGTTTGCTAATTTACGGGCATCAACGTGTTGTTAAGTGTTTTAAAACAAGAACATTCCACCAAGGAAATTGTTCAGATGATATTCATTCTGTTTTATAGGCTACTCGGCGCGATGCAAGTTGGAACAACTAAAAATTATTCTCAGCGTATTTCTTAATTGTGAAATGAACAGATCGAATCAGATATGTATGGCTATTGGACAAATAACGACATGATAACCCGCAATAGAAAAAGGGAAATTACCTTGATACGAAGAAGGCAATCGTAAGGTCAGCGGATCTTGACCTCGAAGAACAAGATGAGCATCGTGGGGAAGAGGGAAGGCTGATGGAAGAAAAGGTCGGTGATGGTGTGGCCCTAATACGAGGCCTTGCAATTGATGACCTGTAATGCGTTCAATCGATTCCAAGTTAACGTAACAGACCCATCGGTTTCGTGGACAGTGCCTTCTATTGTACATGCGAATGAAACTTACGAGTTTTACTGCGAGGCTCTCGGGGGCCGTCCACTGTTACTTTGATGGCTTTGTTGTAAGTTGCCACCAGAGGCGGAGTCGAGCAGACTGTGATTGTCAACGTAAAACTTTTACCTACAATTTCAAAACAAAAACGAAAAACAAATCAATTAGCACTTTGAAACGACATCTGATCGATGTTGCATCATTCTTCTAAAGAGCAAACTTTCTATTATCGATACGGACCTCTTCCAGATCTGCCAACAAAACGAAGATCGTTGAATTTCGCCACGTTATTTTTGACTTGAGCGACCGAGTTGCGCAATTCCGAGCTCCAGTTTTCGTCGTTACCAGCTCGGATGGTGACCAACGTTCCGTCATCAACACCCCCCAAGATGACCACACGAAAAGCATTGGGTAACGTTTTGTTGGAGCGCCAGTGTTTGGGCAATGGCGAAACGAGAACACAAGGACTGCCAGTAGCCACAAGTTCCCCTGCGTCCATGCTGGGCAGGCCGAAACATGAAAAATCGTAGGACGAATCCAAAGAGGAGTCTGGGGATAAACCGGCTGACGAGTGTTGAGACGATGTACACAGTGCACGATCCGGTAGCTTTGCTGGCGATAGGGAACACTTGCCAACCGGCTGGTTGTGGATGTCGTGAAGGGAAGGTCGATGGCTTAACAGTAGCTCCATAACTTTGTCGTAGAAAGTGTTGTGTTTCTCAAGTTCGGAGAATCGTTTGACACCAAACGTACGGATGGCTAGAATATTCAAGAAAAAGGGGGCCAAAAAATAAGGACGAACTGAGTATAGAATCGATCGATCAACTGCCAACGTTTGAGCAGCCAAGCAAAGTGGAGTTCTTGAGGCGAAATGAGACAAGTGTCCTGTGGATTGCTTGCCTTTTAAAGGCCCAACACTAGATAGCAAAACGTCCAACTCTATTTGACCCTTGGGCCTGTATGTAAAAACAAAAAAAACAAAAAAAAACTGACCAATCACTTGGCCGCGTATGGACAGGGCCCCAACGTTCTTTTTTGTGTGTGTGTGTGTGTGTGTGCAACCCCCGCTAAAAGGAGGTCGGCGGGGCTGGCTAACCTCTGTTAAGATACCCGAGACCACGAACCTGCTTTCTATAAGGCCTGTGCGTTGCTCATCGTTCCATCCTCTTAAAGCCATATCTCATGTTATGGAGAGAATATTGATAGTGCTGCTCTGGTGTCGCCGTCACCGACTCATCAACGAAAAAAAAAAAAAAAAGGGCCGTTTGGTCTGTAATCAGTCAGAACTATCGGCCAGTTTACTATATCCCAACCATTCATTTTATGACAGCGCGCAAAGTCTCTCGCCCTTTTTTTTTTCTTTTTCAAGACACTTTAATGGCTGTGCTTTTGCTTGTAAAAAGTCGGCTAGCTAGTTCACAAAAAAAGAAGAAAAGGGAATAAAATAAAAGCAAAATGCTAACCTTACGGTGTCCCTTTTTATTTTAAACTTCGGGTTGGGGGGAGGGTGGGGGGGGGGCCAATAAGGTTTTGCGTAGATCCCTGAAAGCCCACAAAACAACTGGCGATGTGTGAGTATTAAATATAATATTTCAAAGCCTCAAAAGCAGTATATATGGATTTCATAAATTCATATAAAAAAAGTGATGGTAAAGCAAAGTGGTCTTTGGATAGTCCGAGTGATATCTATAAACAATGTCGAAGCGCCATAAAAAAATAACCTCAGGTCTCAATTTTTGGGGTTACGGACGTTAAAAAAAATAATAATAATAAAAAAAAATAACCAGCTTACACACGGGGTACACAAGCTAAGAGGCAGGTAGAGCAAGGGAAGGCAACACAACCTCAGATGTGTCAGCGAATATTGGACTGAAAAACACGAGCTACGGCGGCAACATTTGAAAACATTCTGCTGTATAACAATAAAGACAAAACATGAAATCATTCAAAAATGTCTCTGAAGAATTCACTTCGTCTCTTATGGCATGCCGACGTCACATAATCGAATTATATCAAACGTTCGTTGATTGCAATCGTTCCGTCCAGCATTCATACGCAGCATCACGCTGCGGGGAAATGATCGCATTACAAAATAGAATAAAGATAAACCGATCAACTTTTGGGAGTTGATGGGCTGAAACACGTATACATATACTCTACAGCTATACCTGTGGTTCAACACTTTTCCTACACTTTACAACGTAACTCAGTGGTGCCTACCGATATTAACGCTCAGACGAAAAACTATAACGATACCAGCAGTCAAAATAAACATAATACGAAAGAAAGAAAAAATAAATAACTGAAAATATTAACCAGGCGCGTGGTTAAGGAAAAAAAAACGCAGCCATAGATGGTTGTACATATTTTGGTGTTCTAGAAGCGTAAAAAAAAATAAAAAGTCTTAACTATATGAAAGCATGTATTACGGTAGCTAATGTTACTTCATTTGCTCCTCTCTCTCTCTCTCTCTCTCTCTGGCATTTCTTTCGTGGTTAGAATGGGAAAACAACAAGTAGTTGGCAACGAACAACTCTCCGACTTGGCTAAAAAAGAATGAAAGAAAAAAAATGAGCGTCAATTTGTGGTTCAGCCCAGTCGAAGTTTTTGGTCTTCGAAACTGGCCATCAAAAGGGGGGGAGAATATAGTATAGATAACTCTGGCTGGGCCGAGTTTTGGCATGCAAGGTGGCCGTAAGAAGTGTACAGTGGCGGCTAAGTATAGACCGCAGTGGGATTTTTTGTTGTTTTTTTTTTTTTCTTCTTCTTTCTAACGCGTCATTCGGCGTGTGTGTGTTTTGCAGTGACGACAAGGGCTGTCATTAGAGTAGCGGCTTCGGCTGCCAACCCTTACATTAGGATTCAACACGCAAGACGTTAATGCTTCAGTATAACAATAGCACCAAAAACTGACACAACCAGTCTCCCAGACAGACAACTGAACAAAAAAAAAAGAAAGAAAAACCAAAAATTGAAATTTAATATGAGGAGAACGAGAAAAGAGACAAGACAGACCTCGGCGAGAGATTCCCACCGACAACTCGACGTGAGGAAGTTGAAATGTTTGTTTTACGACACGGACCTTTTTTTTTTCATTATTTATTTATTTATTTTTTCAGCTATTGTCTTGGAAAAAAAACACACCCACAGTTAATCGTCCCCTTTTATGTTGGTGGTAATAAATAATGTGTGGTACTGTACAATTGTCGGTCGATATACGCTGCCTCACGACTCATATACGGCGACATCAACGCGTTTGATGAAACACTTTGTCTTTCTATTTATTCGCCGCGTTTTGTGCGATAGGACGGAAAAATAATTTCATGAACATTTCAATGAATCTTTTGCAAAAATTAAATATTGCTGGTTTTAACTTTTTCAGATCCCTGCAAGAAATTACAAGAAGAGCTGCTTCTACATTTGACTAAGGAAATTAGTTATTCAAAAAAGGAAAAAAAGAACTGCTTGACTGGGCTTTTACACCATACAATCAAGTGTATATTAAGGTACCAACCATTGTCTGGTCAATTGCCGAACTAAGCTGAAAAACTTGGTCGCGGTTGAAACCCATGATGTTTCCTTTCCATGTCGTCTGTGGTTATTGTTATTTTCCTTTTTTTATTTTTTATTTTTTTTTCCCTACTAGTCTTAAGAAGAGGCGACGTGAACCCCATGAGCGAGCAACGGAAGGGCTCGACGCAGTCCATAACAATCAGCAGCTCCGACTCGTACACGCTTATACGTCAGCGTAGGCGCCAAGAGGATACCGCAAAAAGATTCAATTAGCAGCTGGTGAAGTCGCGATCGCGACCTAAAAAAAAAAAGGAAAAAGAAAAAGAAACATGGCTAACCAACCAGAGGATGCCAAGAAAAAGTGTTACTTGACGTAGGGGGTTAAAGAAAATTTCAAAAAGAAAAAAGAAAAAAAAAAAAAGTGTAACAGCTCCGAGTGTCATAACAGAGTCGACATGCACCTTTCGTCGCGCCATCGGCCGCCGCCATGATGGCGGCGGTTCTATTTAAGGGCGTATCAGGGGTTGTCTGCATATAAGCTCAGTGTTTTATTGCGGTTCGTGACGAGAACACATCGCAAGGCATAGCCTCCTAGCACGACTTTTTCAAGACGATTACGAGCCTCGCATTTAGAAAAAGGTGAACATGCACTGACAACCGCCTTTCTCGCGTCTCGTTGGTACACGTCTAATGAGATCGTTTTTATCATAAAAATATTTACTCTTCGCCATCGTCAGCCATCGTTCGGAAAATAAACAGTAGGCAAAGCTTTATAACATCTGGGTGTGTAGAACGGCTCGTTGAGATGATTCCGCGTTATTTATATCTAAGCTCCTGTGTTCTGTACAATTCATTCTTATTATCATTCGGCCATTGACGTGATTAAAGCTTTCATTTTTCCCGTTGGTCAAATCTTGCCATGCGATCAGCTTTATAACCTCCATTTCGAGTTCTCGCAAATTCCTTCAACCTGTTTTTGCACGTGCAAAAGCTTATTACTATTCCGCTTTACATGTTTTTACTATACTCCTGAAATTGAACGTATATAAGCTAAGGAACCTTGGCATTTCCTTCATTCCCTTGTTGTACTTCATTAGTAAACGGGAAAACAAATTTCTACGACGTCGAAACAAGGACGCAACGTCCTGATCGACTTCCAGCAAAAATCATAAATGGAAGCAAACATGAACTGGTCGTGATCCCACATCGTTGCCACAATCCCATATTTTTTAAAAAGCCGGGACACCTATAATACATATACCTTTCCGCATCTTCCATCCATTATACTCCCTCTTGTAAAAAAAAAACAAAAAAATAAAGACTGTTGTCATCCAATTGGTCCCCTGATGTCTTTGACTTCCTTTATATTACGGTTGCAGAAAACGTTTAAAACGACACAGCAATTTGACGTCTATACACATAAAAGCATTCGTCGCTGATTGTATATTTACGGTTATTAAGGCAGAACGGAAGGGTGATCCCCAATCTCCTTCGTCTCTTAGTCGAATTATAGGTATACGGTTCGGCCAAATGGGTCCATCATGCACCCGTCTAAAAAAAAAAGGTCGACACAAAGATCGGGCAGCCCAAAACAGAAATCGTATACACACCGATGGATATATAATAACTAACGTTCCGGTCAAGTTGTAAATATCAAGGCAGTTAGACCTCTAATGCTTGGGCACAGACATAGTAAAGCTGTATATATATCTATACCGTTGGGGACCATTTGCCTGCTGAGTGTTATTGACTACTTGCGAAAACTCGCGACACATTCTGTGGCTGAAAAACCGGAGGCAGCGAAGAGAGAGCTTTCTAAACTATATAGAAAAGCTGCTGGGGGGAAAGAAAAGAGGTAAGATGGTATAGAGGGGGGGAACTAATTCAGCGACAATAATAGGAGAACGAATTGGCTCAGCCCCGCCAGTTGTGTGAACCGAGGGACCTGTCCTGACGCGATAACGGAAAGTGGGTCGGGTCACAAACGGGGCACATATAGTTGACACTCGACAATAGTGAGCACAGTCAACTTAGTTCTCCTTTGCATGTCATTATTAATTCGAAGCGCTACTCCACGAAATTCTCTTGACTTCTTATACTACACGTATAGACTACGGAAAATGAATAATCTTCTTGGCTTTACAATATTTCTGATGCTATATGCAAGCACGTCTTGCAGCGCCAATGTCGTTCAGAAAATCAGCCGTTGTATGTTTTATATAAGAAATAGAAGGGGGACGCACACTATAAGACAAAATCTTTCTTAAATGTTAGAAATTATACAGTTGAAATTGAGCCATAGTTTTTTTAAGTATATAGGCCACGTCTAGACTTGCAACGTTGAACCCTTGACGCTGTGCAACGGACATTGGCTATTAAAATGACCGAAAAGAACAGACAATGCTGCTTCTAGGAACTCATTTAAGATCTAAAAACCCTATACCAAAATGCATCGTTTCCGCTGGAAACCGACGGCGTTTATGCAAGACAAACCTGTCCCGGAATCGGTAGACCTTCGAACGGTTAAAAATAAGAAGAAAAACTAAAAACAATCTACCGACGTAATTTTAAATGTTTTAAATACAAATATGTAATCTTTAAAAAAAAAAATCATTGGTATGTGGTGGCCCTTTACCTGGAATCATTGACAAGATGTCACATGCGATAAACAAAAACAACCCTTGAACATAGATGCAGTTATACTAATCATGATAAATCACGTCAAAAACCAGATTTTCCGATTTAAAAAAAAACAAATAAACAAAACAAAACAAAACAAAACAAACAAAACAAAAATCGAGTCAAAAACTTTAGACAGTTTGGTTTTGAAAGGATCACTGCGTATCACCCAAAATATTTAAAACAGGCGGCTCTTATCGCAATACACGCTGTAAAAGGACACGACATTTGTTTTTCATAATTGCATTGGCTGCTGATAAAACAAAAAATATATATTATGATTACGATTATAATTCTTTTTTAAATGGATCTATATATACCGGATCAGAGAACCTCTCGTCATAACTCATCGACTCGTGACATTATGTAAAACATACATTGCCCAATACTTCTTTTATAAGACAGGAATACCTTATTAGGGCGATCGCTGTGTGTATATAGGCCTAAACCACTGTTTCCTACCCCCCCCCTCTCCCCCTCCCCCCCTATTGGTCGTGAATGTATTCCGTGACAACGGCACTATAAGCCTTGTAAATTGTCGCTATCTTTATTCTAATCAGGGTACGCAGCAGTATACGTTTGAGAGAACGAATGATGCCGCCTTTTAAAGCATTCGTTTTTTTTCCCCCCTCTTGAAACGCAGGTATTTCGGAACATAATAACAATGGCCTTTTCCCCCGTATTTGGACAAAAATCCAAAATGTCTACTTATATGTAGATGGTCAAAACTGGAAGCGCCACATTCTTTTCCCTGACGAAAAAAAAAAAAAAAGGGAAATTAAAATTAAAATAAAATAAACAGAACCAGCACATTTCTTCGAGTTCGTCATATATTAAAAAATAAAAAAACAACAACAAAGAAAAGAAAAGAAAAGGGAAAAAACTGAGTCGCCATCTTGTCTTATCAAAGTGATATCTCTCAAATGGACCACCACCAGTTCAAGGGATTGTTTTGTTTTTTCCAGATCTACCAGCCTACCGCATTGAAAATGTTGATCCATAAAATTAAATGTTTTTTTTTTCCCACAGCACAAGTAAAGCATCTTTAATTGTTTATAAGAAGCTTACTAAGTACTAGCTCTTTTTTTTTTTGTGTGTGTTTTGTTTTGTTCAGACGACCCTCCTACCATGGCATTATTGCCAATTTGAGCGCATATAGTAAAGGGATAATTGCCATTCGCCGATCGTTAGCAGATGACTACTGTATATATCTCTATACATGTATATCTGTGTTTCAATGTTTGTCAACTGTAAAAACAGCTGCATCCTTTTATGAGGCGAAGCGAGAAAAGGGCAGCAGCACAATTTTCAAACGGCCTTTACAGTCAGCCGATAATAGGTTTTAATTTCTTGCTTCGTCCTTTCTCTCCCCTAATAATTCATTTCTTTAAATTGTCTTTGCTACTTTTCTGGTGGCCTTTGTTTTTATTGGATTCTCAGATGGTCGTGACAGTTATGGTCGCCCTCAAGCATTTTTAAATATATAGTATAGCTATAAGGTAGGAAGAGTAAAACAAAATTAATTATTGGCAGACGACGATGCAGTATTTATGTACAAGTATATACATATGCAGCCACATTTCACAGAAAATTCTTCATTTTGAAACCAATATTTACAGTAAGTTCCGAAATGGACCGAATATAATAGAACAGAGACGAATTGAAAGAAACGAAGTAGAATGAAAGGGCGGAATGGCGATGAAAGGGCGAAATCCGCTAGCAACATGTATATAAAGGTATTGCCACCATAATTCGCGCTTAGTGCCACTATACAAACGTACGGTGCCCCACTTTAGACTATTTAGTACCTTTTTTTTTTGTACTTGCCGACGACCTTAATTGTCAGTAGTTCACAGCCGCGTACAGCTATCGAAGAAGGCTCCTTATACACTTTGCCCGCAGCTGCTCTATTTCAGGAATATGTAAATAAGCCTTTCACCAATTATGTATATGCATTTCCAATTCGTGGTGATTTGCATATTTGAAATAGTGGCACAGATGAACGAGCCACAGGTGTGGTTACGGGCCATTTCGTCTGGTGCGAGCCCGTGTTTGGCAGGTGAAAAAACAAAAAGAAAAAACAAAAACAAAAAAACAAAAAAAGAAAGAAAGAAAAAGACTGGGAAAATAAAAGATGAACGGAAGTGCCTATATTTCTCAAAGGATTAAACAAACGGAAACGTTTTCGTTGCCGCTGCCTTTTACTTTTCTCACTTCTGGCTGTTATAAGCAAAAGGAAGTGGAATAGACCGAAAACAGGCTATATATATAGTCTATATATATTCTTGTCCAAGCAAATTGCCCGAAAATATAAATTTTCAACTTGACGCGGGGCATCACGGTCGAAATGATTTACATTCGACCATCAACGACAAAATAAATCCACTGGGCTTTTATGTCAATTTTTTGGCTAAAACGGGACAAAGTCTTAATTGTTAATCAGGATGAATATAATACGCTCTTAAGCTCTTTATAATATACTGTATACGAGCCGCTGCGTCGTAAAAGTCGCGTATATGTTTCTTCTATGACAACGTGCCTGAATCAATTCAGGAATATAATGCCCTTTAAGCTTTACTTCGTTAAGTCTAAATGCTGAAAGCATCCGTTTACGAGCCTGGCAGCAGAGCAGCTGATTAGTATACTGGACGACGTGGAAGTATATACGTACAGCAGGTACGGCCTGATATAAGACATTTTATTATTTATAATTTGAAATACATTTTTCTCTCAATTTCTGACGACAAAGACTCGGGAAAGAGCGCCTTTTGTGCTGGATTGTACGCAACTTGTATATATCCTTTTAGATTGTCTCATCTCGCGGATAATTCGAATGATGGCGGAAGGCAAGTGCGGGACGGGTGGGAGTAAATCAAATTGGGTCTACCAAAATTGGTTGAAAGCATCACGGTGGAGTTCTATAAGAGGGTTTTCATCCATTGCACACACGACTAAAAAAAAATAAAATAAATAAATAAAATAAAAAAAGACGTGTGTAAGGGAGCTATAGCTGTATAGGTCGACTGCCACTGTGACTCGATCAAATGTCTATTGCAAAGAGATATATATAACCAGCCAAAAGACACAGCACCATTTGATACGTAGTCTATACGTGGAGCGAGCGCTGGAGCTTTATTGCGCGCTCTTTTCCAATTCTCTTGTGATAATAGATGACATACCCACTGGGAGTGTTATATTCAGAATATATGTAGTATATCTACATGGACGCGACATGTATAAACGAAAGTGGCGAAATCCTGTTGTGTCATGCGAGCCCTTGCAGCTGCAGCCAAAGACGGTGTTTTCTATATACACTATCAACCAATGAAGAGTTGGAACCCTCACGAGCGCAATTCATACCCCGCCTCCTTCACGGATTGACCAACATATCAGACTAATACGGTGTCGTTTCATTTAAACCATCATTACACGCATGGAAATGAAAGAAGCCTTGAAATGAAGCATGCATCGTTTTAGGCCTATCAATAACTATATTATATACTACTATATATAGGCTATACTATATGTCTATATACTAACTGTCTGTCTCTTCGAAACGGACCATCAACTTCAACGGAGGCTACCTCACCGTAACCTCCTCCGACTGATGCCTTCTAAAAGAAAAGCTAAAAAGCTTTAGAACTAAACATTTATTTTCCTTCTTTCATTTGAAAAGTAAAAATCCTACGTATATTATGTTCAAAAGCCTACGTATATTCTAAGTCGTTGCAAAGAAGACAACCCCAAACTCCCACAAATAAAAACTCAAAAATAAATAATAAAAATAAAAATAAAAAATGAAACAGAACGTTCCAAATGAAACTATAAGGTGGCACGAGGCTTCTTAATAAAACTTTCAGACTTTACCGAACAGCTCGTATACATACACTCGTGGATGATTTGTTACATGGTGCGGCCCCCCAAAAAAAAAAGAAACAGAAAAAAAAAAATAAAATAAAATAAAAAAGAAAAGAAATTAAATGAAATGCAAGCAGAAAATTCTTTGGGGTTGCTGGGGTTTATAACGGTGTTCAGTTTTTATTTGAGCCCTCCCTAAAATGGCAGACGGGGCACGGGTAATAAATGGCTGGCCAGACCAGAAAAAATGCCGTTTATGACGCCGAGTTGGAGAGGAGATGGGACCTGCGATCGGACACGGGCCAAAACAACGTTTTAACAACTCGTGTTTATCATAGAGGAAACCAAAAAAGAATATATATATATATTTACGTATACACATATAGAATATACGGACACACACACACACACACACAAAAAGGAAAAATAGAAAATTTATGAGCATCGACAAGATAAAGAAAGTGAAAGGTTAAAATATTTATATTTATAGCGCAGATATGACCATCTATATTCCTGCCAATAGACGAGCAAGTCTTCTATCGACAAGTATGGCGAAAAAAGACAATCTGATTTTCACCCAACCGATTCATTAACTGTCAGCATCGCTAATATATAGACGAGCTCGCAGCAAACGGTTCAACTCTATAATCTATACAGCAGCGATATATAGTCTGAGTTCTGAGAAGAACACTAATATAACATTGAACCTTTCATCAGAAGCTCCGTATATAGAAGAAGAAAAACCAAAAAATGAAACAAAAACAAAACAATCATCCTGAATCGCCTCTTATTGCCAGCACGATTTCATTGATTCCCTTATTATTTTCCAACATATAAACAACACTCGGTTTCACCTCAAATAAAAAAGAAACTATGTATTACACACCCCCTTTTGTTATCAACTCATTGGCTCGTTTTCTTGATGCAGCCCGAATTCTTCGATGTCTTTCGACCCAGTCATGAAACTATGTTTCTGTTCATCCAAAGGGTCTTAAGGAGCGTTTGGGGGGGGGGGGGGGCTATAAGCCTAAATATTTTGAGAATTTCAGGTTCTTTTCAATGTTGTTTTTATATGCCATATAACTCGATTGCTACACACAAAGTTACCGACCCTCCCTCCTCTCTGTAAATGTCTTGGTTTTTCTCCAACTTCCCTCCTCCCTCCGCCCTCCTTGCCTCCTGAAATAAAGCAGTTACGCATCGTCTATACCATATAGGCCTATATACTACGAGACTAAATGTTTTTTTGTTTTTTTTTACACAGCACCTTCATGGTGTAGTTTGAACAAACAGCAGGTAGTACAGACGTTATATATATACATGTTGGCGGATGAGGTGTACGTGTCGAGCCTCGCTCAAGTCTCCAGCAGAGTTATAAGGCTGCCCAAAAGGGGTTCCGAATATATGCCCTTTATCACTGTATATACCAGTGAGCCGCGTCTAAACCTATCGCACGTGCCATAAAAAATGAGCCATAAGGCAAAAGGATTCTCTTTATTTTTTTCTTTTCGGAGGTTGCTGGATAACGAAATATTACTTTACATCCGGATTCAATTTTCTTTTTTTTTTTTAACTCTTAGTCTCCTGACTCCTCCTTCTTTAGCATTTGATTTTATTCCAACTTCTACTTCTTTTGTAATTATTTTTTATTTTTTTAAAGAAGAAAAACGTTGCAGCATTTTTTGTTTCGGCCTGATAAGAACCGTCCGTTTTGTTGTTCCTCTTTTTATCATTGAACGCTGTGCTCCCAGTTCCGGTGTGGCCTGACATGACCAGCGTGCGAGCAACGGAAATGCTGTGGAAAAGGAAGCTTCCTAACTCTGCGCCACGTATGTATATACACACACACACGTATGTTGATGTACGGTCGATTATGTAGGGTCTATATATTATGATAATAGAAAATGGTTTAAGGAATAATGTTTTGCCTGTTGTATATCGACCGGTAAATCGTGAAAATAAAGATGTTCCCTTTCTGCATTATTCATGTATCGTTTTTTTGGGTGATATATATAGGCCTAATCAAATTTGAATCTCTGTTTCTCCTTTGAAATGAAAGCCCCAAGTCAAAATGCAGAGGATTCCACGTGATTTGATGCTATTCAAAGTCAGCAAACTGCTCGTTGGTCGTTTGGCGCTTGCAACGGTCGTTTTTATAATTGAATAACGAGGCGTTTTATACCAACCACCAAGGATGCTGTGCCGCTGCTGACGTTTGGCCCTTTCAGCACATCAAACGAGTGGCGAATTGCGGTCGGCAAAAAATAAATAAATCAAAAGAAAGCCAAGATATCGGATGAAATGAAGAGTTTTGACTTTCTTATGTGTTATAAGTCGCGTTGGAACATTCGTTGGAATGCGACGTTCATGGAAATGCGTATACAGACGATGGAATTTCGGGTCGTCTTTATATCCATTTGGTCTTTTCTCAACACAGCCTCGCTTGCTTTGTTGTCAAGGGAAACCAACCGTGAAACCTGATAGAATAAGATCTCAAAAAAAAAAAGAAAAAAAAAAAAAAATCATTCCAAGCAAAGAAGGAAAGTAGAGGTCAGTCTGACAAAAGAGCGGCTTTGAAGTATAAGAATCCTCGTCGTGATGGGTTTGACAGAAATAACGAGTAAACCACTATACTCCGCGCTCGGCCTGGATCAAAGGCCTTATAAAAGAGACATACATATCAAACACATCGAGAGAATAAGAAAATACTTTTGTTTTGTATCTTTCTCCCTCTCTCTCTCTCTCTTTCGGAATATATAGCGTATACTCATAGTATGTTGGGTCAGTATAAATATAAGGGGCTCTATACTTCCATTGAAAATAAAAAAAGGCCCGGTGCGTGCTAACCTATTGAAAGCGAGCCTGGAAGTTTTGAGGTACCAAATACAAGCCACATGTGACAATGGTCCCTGAATGGCATATACGAGAAGAAAAAAAAGAAGGGAACGGCTGCACAGCAGTTCTTTTTCGTTTTGTTGCTTCTAGCCTCTTGCACACACACACACACACAAATAGCTCTCGAAAAATTGGTGTATGTATATAGGGTCATTTGATTTTGTGCTCTATGCATTTGCCTTTCAACACACACATAAAAAAAGACGAGCCTATTTTAGTTTGTAAGAGTTTAGTCTGGCAAGTTTTTTTTTTTCTGTTGGTTTCTTTCTTTTTTTAAGGGGGGAGGTTTGCTGTGTATATGCTGAGCTTGCGTCTAGCCTCTCTAGCCGCTCAACCATGCGGCAAGTTTATCGATGAAAAGAGATGGCGAAAGAGCTGAAGAGAAAGACGATCAAGAGGAGGGCTCGATCTGGGAAATTGTGTTTCCCTCTATAAAAGCCTATAGACGCTGAATAGCTTGTATATGTGTGTTGGCTTCGGATGTGCCACTGTGGCATCTCTGGTGTATATATATATATATGCCCATGCTCATGACGTGATAGAACTCCGTGTATGGCTTATATTCTTTTTTAGCGAGCATATATATATATGACTATACACAAACTAGAAAGCAGGATGGAAGAGGAAAAGAGGGGGAGGGGAAGGGACAATGGTCCGATGTGACGCCGCATTCGCGTCCTCTTCATCCCCTCTCTCGTCTCTTTCTTTCTATCTGCTTTTGTGTGTGTGTGTGTGTGTGTGTTGCTTTTTCCCTTATACGTTTATATAGAATTATAGATATATAACAAATAAGGAAGGCTCGAGTGGGAGTGCGCGAATAAGGGATGAACAGTAGAAAAAACATGAAGGGACGGGTGGTGGTGGGAGGGGGGAGAGATCAAGAGGGGGATGTTAGGCGTATTCTCTTGTATAGAGAAATCTAGAAAAAGAACGCGCCCCCCTTGCCCTCCCCATCCGGCACTCCAGCTGTCAAGACCTTGCCGTCACAGACTTGATGTATACAAACCCAACGTCCCCTATATATATATATCGTTTCTCGCTATACGGACCAGCACTTGGAATCGCTCCCTTTATTTCCAGATTCTGCCAGAATCCACATATACTATACGTAGGCCTATGTGGCTCTCTCTCTCTCTCTATGTGTGTGTGTGTGTGTATAAATATACTCCAGTGTATCTCCCTTTCGTTTTCCCTTACTTCTCTGGGCTTCCATGATTTATCGTCATCTAAATTGGCTTCGCTGATGGGGCCCCCTTTTTTTGTGTCCCCCTTATTGTGTGTTGTTTCTCCCTCTTTTTCTCTTTAATCCACTGGGTGCTGCTGCTCTGATTTACGCACGGTCAAAGAGCCACCGGCAGTAGCTGAGCTGACCCTTTTAGGCGTTAGGCTATATACACACATATATAAGTGAAGCGTGGCACTTGCTTATTATGTGTGGGCACCTCGCCGGCTACTATATACCACTCCTATATGTACATCATGTCGTCACCGTCAGATTAGCAGCTAAGGGGACGCCCCAACTACAAGAACATCCAAAAATGTGAAGGCGGGTTAGCCGCCTTAACGATGAGTAGTCCGAAAAAATGGTATTGCTCAATTCCCAAAAGGGCTTGAGATAATAGCCACGTCGAATGCTCGCCGTTCATTGTTCTCCTTTTGTTTGCCCCTTCCTTCCTTTTTTTTTTTTTGTTTTGTTGATGTCGCGGCGAAGGCAACTCGCAACTGTACATCACCGACCACTCGAAAGGGGAGACGCGTTCTTCATTTAGCTTCTCTCTCTCTCTTTCTGTCTCTCTCCATTCGCGTGTTCAACTGAGACGCACATGAAATTTACGCGTTGACAAAGGAAAACAGCAGAGAGAGAGAAAGAATAAAGAAGAAAAAACAAAAATCAAATCATCAAGAACAACAAGAAGAAAAAGAAAAAGAAAAAAAGGAAGGGGGGAACTCATCGGGTAAAGCGAAGCGGTTGGACGTCACGATGAAAAGAGTCGATGAGAGATGATGATGTCACGACCGCGGTGGCTCCTCCCACTCGGTGGCCAGCGTCGACCAATCACTTGAATGTAAGGACGGTGTTGAGAGCGCGGCCAAAAGCGTCGAAAAAATAAAGAAATAAAATAAACTAAAATAAAATAAACAGAGAAAAAAAATAAAATAAAAGAAGAGGAAAACTAGCAGGGTTTGCCGAAGAAGCGTGATGGAGAGAGAAAGAGAGAGAGAGAGAACCGAGAGCGACTATATACGTGTGTGTGTGTGTGTATGTGTGCATGCAGCAGCTGCGGCAGTTGGCATCACGAGGGGAGAGCCAGAGAGCTTCTTTAATCTCCCAGTCTCGCTCGTCATCGAGTCTTCCTCCTCCTCTTCTTCTCCCCCCCCCCCACTCCCCGCTATCCCTTCCCTTCCTCCTGGTTTCCCCTCCTCCTCTTGTCTCTCTCTCTCTCTCTCTCTCTCTCTCCCATCCTCTTTCCCGCGCTCTATACGACCGCGATTTCTGGGGTCGTCCACTGTGGTTGGTATGGTTGACTTTCTCGCTGCTCCGCTACCACCGCTTCTTGCTGCTGCTGTTAGCGCCCCTCTTCGTCCCTCCTCCCCCACCCGCGAAACTGCCACTGGTAAACGCCGCCAACGCCCTCCTCCCTTCTTGCTCGCATCGGCCGCCTTCCTCTTGGTCGGCACCGCCAACCATCCAGTTCGCTCGCCCTTTCCCAACTCTCACACG
Organism: Daphnia magna; assembly: GCF_020631705.1. Lineage (NCBI taxonomy): Eukaryota > Metazoa > Arthropoda > Branchiopoda > Diplostraca > Daphniidae > Daphnia > Daphnia magna. The sequence goes on from NC_059182.1 coordinate 6,948,613, forward strand.
TCCGAGTTGGCCCATAGCTTGTGTGCTGTCAGCAGCTCGGCTGTTAAGACGCGTCGCAAACACCGCAGCCCCTTTGATTCTTGTTTTTTTTTTTTTGCTCATTTATTTATATCAATTTTTTTTTTGTTTTTGTTTTGCCAAGAGGATTTCGTTTGAATTGTCCGCCGACTTTCATCGGGATACTGCGCTCATCTTCAGTGAATAGTTGAACCAATTTGCTCTTGAATTCTTTGTTTTTTCTTTTTCTTTTTTCTTAGCAAAGAATTTGAGTGAGGAAAGTGAGACGGCGTTCAACAATGTCACGCCATCAGTGCGTGGCCTAAGGACTTTTGTTTTGTTTTGTTTTTTCTCGTTTGCATCTTGTGTGTACTGGTAACGCTGGCCTCCCCCCCCCCTTCGGCACGCTCGCAAAAAGAGAGAGACTAGACCTGACAGCCAAGAAAGTGAAGTGAGTGAAAGAGACAGAGAGGAGCCCAACAACGAACCGGACCTTAGTGATTTTTTGGTTGCGAGCAAAGCCGAGGCCATAAACGAAGAAAAAAAAAAAAAAAACTCCAAAATAAAATAGAAAGAGAAGGAAGAAAAGAAACCAGCGGAAAGGAGCCGAGACCCCAGTTGTGATTTCCTCATCGATCTGTGTGCCGCGTCGAGTTTTTACGACTAGACATTTTTTTTTTTTTTCTTCTTCTCTTTTTTTTTTTTTTTGTGTGTGAGGGGGTTGGATATACTTCCTCCGTTTTCGGGTACGATAGAAAGGAGGAGATCTTCCGTCGAAGAAGCCGAGTGGGCGACCACCACTACTTCTGGACCAGTGCCAAGAAAAAGTCAAGAAACGGCTAAGCGGAGAACCGAACGAAAGAAGAAGAAAAACACACACACACACACACACACAAAAACGAAGAGAGAGTGAGCAAGAAGAGCAAATAAAAAAAACAAAAAAACACAAGAAGAAAATAGAATATACACAAAGAAAAATCAAAATAAAAGGAAAACTTGTTCGGTTTTTTTTTCAAAAAAAAAAAAAGCTGCAGACACGATCAGAGAAACAAAACAAATCACACAAGTGAAAATCGCTGCCGAGAGCAAAATCCACAAGGGAAGAACTACACTACACACAAAAATAAGAAGAAGAAGAAGAAGAAGAAGAGCGGGCTGGGGGGAATCTATATAGTGCCATCACGGGGGCTATGACAGAGTTGCACTGTGGCTATACAACCGGATCGGTCAGATTGTTGTTTTTCTTTCACTTCAGCTCTCCCCCCTTTTTTTTTTTGTGTGTGTGTGCCGAACTCTGCTCTCTTTTTTTTTAGTGTGTTTGTGCTGCTGCGTCCATTTCTCGTCCAGCTCGCATCCGTATCTCCTTTGCCCCCACACACAGACACACACACACAGACACATTCGGTTAGCTACTTGGTCGGGTCCATTCCGATCGATTTCGCTACGGATGTCAACTAAAGTTCTGATGCCGGAACGCTCTCAACACCAGCAGTCGTCGTCTTCGTCATCGTTCGACACTATGGTCGACCACCAGGGCGAGCTCATCCAGACGGGCAGTCCTTACTTCTTGTGCACGGCCCTGCCGACACATTGGCGGTCCAACAAATCGCTACCGGTCGCCTTTCGGGTGGTGGCTCTGGGAGAAATCGCCGACGGGACGGTGGTGGCCATTCGAGCCGGCAACGATGAAAACTACTGCTGCGAGCTTCGCAATCACACGGCCGTCATGAAGAACCAAGTGGCCAAATTCAGCGACCTGCGCTTCGTTGGCAGATCGGGCAGAGGTAATATAAAGGCCGCCATTCTAATTTGTCTTTTGCTTGTGGGGTCGTTTTGAAACGAGGAATGTTCCCATTGCCCGACGGTGCTGCTGCTGCATTTTGCCATCTGCAAAGCGGGATTTATGATGGCCGTCGGTTCTTCGTGCAGTTCGAATGCCATTTTGGCTCAGTGGTCGGATGCATTCCCGAGCAAAGTTTCACAACGTCCACTGCAACTATTTAAACGTTAGCCCGAAATGCCCACTTGTGATGGAATGTTGCCGCTATTTAAACCAATAAGGGTTGGCAACTGAATTGAATCCCAGCATCTCTATATAGATGCTTCACCGGTTATAGAATAAGAGATGAATTCAACCCGCTTTGGCCGGCCATCACATCTACATTCAAACAATTTCGCAAATGAAGTTATTGTATTATATATAGTTTGTGCATTGAGCGCTAAGATATAAGGCTTTACAGAGCAGACATCATCTATTAGAGAGAAAGGCCTATTGCCTAATATTTTTCCTGAATGCGTCATCAATTCTATTTGTTTTGAATTTGCAGGCAAAAGCTTCACGCTATCGATCATCGTGAGCTCGTCACCAGTTCAAGTGACCACTTACAACAAAGCCATTAAGGTGACGGTGGATGGACCTCGAGAGCCGCGCACCAAGTCGCGTAAGTCATCGCCATTTTGGCATATTTTTTTGGTTTGTTTGTTTGGTTTTCCCCTTTTGTTTGCTGTTGAAATAGATCTTATAGCCTCTTTAAGATGATCCGTTTGTCACGCGCCCTCGTTTGAGCTCTCACGTCTTTTCCCGTGACTTACATTAATGTATATAGCCGCTTGTTATGTAGCCCAGCCGAATGCTGGACGTTCCGTTGCGTGCAAATAAAGCAGGGGTGTTTTAAGTAAGTGCTGGCGGTTCAAACGAAAAACAGCTACAGTAGACTATATATATAAAACGTATCGAAGAAGAAGACAACACGTTACATAATAAGGCGAAACACAAATATAAAACGAAGGCGCGTCCAAGGAAGCCAGCAGCCCGACGGGTGAGGAGATGAGAATTCGCCTTGACCAACGCTGTTCTCCTTATGTTGCCACAGAGCCCGACCTCATCGATTGATGGTGTTTGGTGGAGACCACCGGAAATACGACGCAGCTGTTGACGTTATACCCCCAAAAATCCAGTTTATTTTTGAAAAAAAAATTATAATTTTTACCGCCATTTCCAATGTTTCTCTCTCGTCGCTTCTCATCCATCGAAGACTTGCTCTCTCCTTTGATTTTTATTTTTTTTTTTTTCAGCCTAACTATTCCCGTGTTAATATTCGTGAGACATATCCTTCACTGCTGCAATGCATTTCTCTTGCGTGAACGTAGTATCATCCCACTCTACTTGAATCTTATATATTTGATTAGAATTTTTTGTTTTATTTCTTTCTTCCCCCCCCCCTTTTTTTTGGGAGGGGGGGGGGGTTTAAACTTTGCCTTTCCGTCGAATGCCGTCTCTTATGGTCTGCCGAAAAAGATTGCCGTCAAGCTTCAAGATCTAGTTGTTTATTTTGCCTAGAGAAGGTTATAAGCCTCAAAGAAGCCGAAAAACAAAGATGCAGCTTCATTCCGATCCAGCCCTGAAAAAAAAAACAAAAAAACTGTGCCCCATCCCCCGTCCCCTTTTCGGGTCTTTGCCAGACTCGGTTGCGTGGCCCCAACAACACACATACATCGACGCCGACACACAGCCGCACACGCAACAAAAAAATCACGCTGGAAAAATAAATGGAAAGAAGCGAAGCAAGAAAAACAAAACCAAACAAAACGAGGCATAGACCTTATACATGAGCATCGGGTCGTTTGACTATATAGGTAAACGAGAATGTACACAACGTGGCTCGTTTGTTTTTTCAAAAGCGGGGCGGATTGGTAGACGCTTATATTTACTATGAACAGTAGAGACCCATCTATTGCAAACGCAAACAGCTTTCCGGTATAAACGTCTCCTCACTGTTTAGTCCCAATCATTTCGTTCATTGCGAGGCTCCAGCTGGCCTCTTGCAAAATCAGCTGTTCGCAAACTGTACATTAGCTATAGGTCTACATCATCTTGAAATGGGAATCTTTGCGCTGGATAATGTCGCCTATACCGCTGTCAGTTTGAATGCGTAACTATATATATATATTACATTAATTTCAAACCGTAAAACGATAATATAGGCCAATTGAAACTAATATATATGCCCATCAGAAAATTCGGAAATGCGAAAACAAACCGTCGCCATTGTTCCCCACAAAATTAAACAATTCGTTATGGCCTTTCCTATATACTAATTGGCGTATTGTTTTTTTGTTTTGTTTAAATTGTTATTTGCAGCAGGCCATCCGTCACCATTTGGGCCATTCTCCTTGTTTCAGGCACCTTGGCTGGACCCAGCCTATTTTAACCTTTCCAATTTGACCCAGTTCGGTCAGTTTGGTGCCAATATGGGAAATCTGGCAAATCTGCCGTGTCCACCACCGTGGGATCACCATCACGTGAGACGAATGACCGACCCTCTAGCTCTCATTAAAGGTAATTTCACAGCTACGTTAGGCTATACCTTATAGACCTTTTGCTAAGGCCCTATATAGTCTACTTTTAATGTCTATATGCTTATAACGTTTGACCCGCCCCGGAGGGGGAAGCATCCGACATATAAACGAAGCGCAACAGACATAGATATATATATAGTGATACAACAGCAATAACATTTTATTGGTTCGATCAAAGAAATGATATGCCAGTCTAAAAGTTGTTAGGTTTTTTCTGTTGAGGGGGGTGATGATTCATTATGCATTTGGCAACGCGCTTATTCATTTTTTTCAAAATAAATTTTCTTCATTAAATTCTATAAATGAAACAAATGATTTGTTTTGAGTTTAGTTTTGATCTTTCTGTTAAGTTTTGTTTGTTCTGTCAATGATTCTTTTACGTAAGAGCTAAAATCTATAAGCGAAGAATTAAGTTGGAATGTGACCCCCTGCAGCTGAAAATTCTCTAAATTAAAATTACAGGTGGTAATAAAAATATTCAGTACCCAGTTTAGCCGTAAACATCGATTGCTATCGATAGCAGTTCGTAAAATAGTTTTTATTTATTTATTCATTTTTGTTTTTGTTTTTTTTATTTATTTATTTTTTTTTTTTTGAATTTGATCGAAATACTGCTGAAATGTGACCAACACGTTTTTTATTGCTTCAAATTGCCAGGTGTAACCTAAACTTTTTATTTCTTCGACAAAAAAAAACAGACAGTCGTTTCTGGTTTATAGAATTGGGGCTTTCAAGTTGACCATATAAATTATGCGCAGCTTTAAACAACAAAAAAACCGTTATGCAAAGGGCGATTCAATCGTCGTTGGTCGAATACGAATACCTAAACTTAATGTGCGGTAAACCCAAAAACGTCGTCAGGGGATAGCATTACAAGGTTTCCATTGAATGTTTATTATTCTTGAATACCAATCAACTATTGATGAAGTGGGAGGAGCCTCTGTTGTCTTTTTGTCTGCTGACCTCCTTTTTTGTTTGCTTAAGCTGTTATAAACCTATACGTGCTCTCTTACATTTTTTGTTTGATTTTGCTCGTATTTGGCTCAAAGGAGTGAACAACTCGTCATCACTGGGAGACAGACCCGAACTGAGCTGGCCTTCCAACACAGCCTCCATGTCCAACTCGTCACATCCGCCACATGGCTTAGTCCCCTCCTTAGCCAACTATCCGCCTTCCGGATTGGCTTATTCGCCAACGGCGCCGCTGCCGACTCCTCCACCCAGTCTGTTACCCGCCCTACCAGTATCGGGTGTCGGTAACAGCCTCAACCCCAATTTCAACTTGAGTTTGAGCATCAATCCGCGGCTACTGGGCCAAGCTCACATGGCTCATCCGCTGACGTCTCTCATCAACTCACTTCACGGCTTCAGCAACAAATCGTCGCCCACAGCGCTCAGCGTGGCCCAGCCAGTTGCCGCGCAGCAGCAGCAGCAGCAACAACAACAACAGCAGCAGCAGCAGCAGCACGACGTCAGCAAGAGCAAGCCAGAGTCCGACCGTAAATCGTCTGCGCTGAAAGAGAAAATCGCCGAGTCGACGTGTGTGACGAAATCAGCATTCCACCAGGTGACTCCGGCATTGATGCCGGAAGAAACCACCAAGAGTGAGCCCAGTTCTCCGTCGTCGACCAGCATTTCTCCTACGGGCGTCACGCACGGCAGCAATGGCAAAATCACGTCGGCACCCGTTTCAATCACGACGGCTATTGTGAATCCAACCAAAACCGTTTGGAGACCTTACTGACGTATAGCTTCAAGTAGGGCCTATAGCCTACAACAAACTGCCGGGGGGGAATGTCAAAAGATGAAATGGAAATTTAACAAACAAAATCTAAAAGAAAAATGCTTCCCTTTGATTGTTTTATAATAATTATAATTTTTTTTTCTTCTTAAATTGTACATTCGGTTTCATATAGCGAATCTCTGTCAGTTGAGCCGCCCTCTCGCCATTTTATTAGTATAAACTATATACACGATTTTGTCTTCATCTTAATGCGTACATCAGAACGACGTAAGCTTTATAATGAAAAGCAACCAGTTATATAAATCTCGACCACCAACCCTTGTAAAAAATTTCAAAAAAAAAAAGAGAATTTTCTAGAGCCGGCAGAACATAAAATAATAATAATAATGATGATAATAATGATTTGCGCTTTTTTTTTTTTTTTATCTTGATATTTTCACGTCAAAGTTCACTGCTCGCGTTAGAGTTAGATTTACTAATGTTTTCTTCGTACCAATTGAAAAGCCCTGTCATATTTGATCCCTGATCCCTTACGAAATGCGAAAATAAATACATTCGTGCCAAAGACTGATGTCCATCACTAAATCTATTTGAGTTCGTCATGCGCATTGAATTATTGATAGGGGGCCGTAAAAGGTAGTATAAAACATGACTACACATCCAATCAATTAGTATAAGCGAAAACCGCGATGGGCTTTTTGTAAGAGAACAATCGTTTCGTTTGAAGTGTCTGATTCGAGAAGAATCGAAGTTAAACCTCTGCAGCTGAGAGGATTCAAAATGGCAACATGGCACGAGTTTTAAAAAAATGTGTTGAAAGTGTTGGAAGATTTAAAACCTCATTAAACTTGTATAGCTTGTAATGTGCATGGACATCTGTGGTTATATAGACAAGTCACTTCCCGGCCAATTTATTAAGCTGGAAATTGTTTGAAATAAAAGGCGAGTAGGCTGTATAGTCTATACATTTAGATTATAGGAAAGGCAAATGGCAACTTCGTATATTAAGCTCGGAATCGTGCAACTAGGCGATACCTTTTGTTTCTAAAGCTATAGATTCGTAATTTTGCATCCACTGATGATTTCGCAAGTCATCGTGGCACACACATCCTTCCCTTATTCAGAGCTAACCTTTGCGATCTCACGAATTCCGTGCATCCATCAATGGCTGTCACCTATATACGCTGTGACGATGAATTACATTCAGCATGTTGAAACAATCTGCGTTGACAAAAAAAAACACGGCAACATTGAATCCAATTAGTTCTTGAATAAATCAACGCCATTTTCAGTGAATTTTCAATCGTTATTTATTTCTATTCTTTTTTTCCGCAAAAGAAAATTAAGGGTGAACGATATACCTCTTGGATATGATAAAACAATAAAAGCTGAAGAATTGCGTTAGTTCACAAAAGTTTGATTTCGTTTTGCAATTGTCATTAGTCGCAACACTTTGCGTATAGATAAACAGCCAACAGTGAACGCGCCTCGATTTTTGCCTTTCTATTGGCAATTTCCAAACGCCCACAAAGGAAAAATGTGAACATACCTCACATCATTAACTAGCCTACTTATTTATTTTGATTGATTATTATTTTTTTAAATTCCAGGGTTCTAATGTCGTCACACTAGTCTACTGTCTACGTACCAACATTAATTTACACAACACACACAACAGAGAATGGCGAATGTTTCAAGGTGTGTTTGACGGACGCATGATTTGCATAGCACCGGCGATTCGAATCTCGTTCCATTTTCTGCGTCCTTCGGGAGCCGATCCACCGATTAGATACGAAACATGGGTTTGGGTTGAAACAGTAGCCTTTCGATTGTTGGGGCGGGATGGCTCCCCAGCGACCGCTAGAGGGGTCCGCAGTAACGTGTAGGCTACGCGTGTACGCATCAAAGAAACAAACGAAGACTATAAGACAATCATAAACGTCGAGTGAAATTCTGAACCAATTTTTACGTGCGTTTTTTTTTAATGTTTATATTAAACTCATTTTCTTTACGCTAAAATTTTGAAAAATAATTCCGACCCTATATATGGTTATAATGTGCCCAATGATTGAGGACCATGAAAAAAGGTCTAGGAAGCCTATCGAAAGATTCCATGTGATAGGTCTATATGTTCACAATGAATGGTCAACTAAATCACTGTGTATTATATACACTGCCGACTGGTGGATGGTCAAGGCTGAGTAGCCGTTGGCCCCTTCTGCTGCTTAAGCAACACGAATCCCGTCTATAGCTTTCTTTGCTGTGAGTTCGTGACAGATTTCTAAACATTACAATAGGTTAGATGGGCCATTAGTCGCTGTCCTCAACAAGGACCCACAGGTAGAACAACACAGGCAACGGACAGTAACAGTTTCAAAAGCCAATGCTTCTGACATTTTTGTTTTGTTTTGTTTCTTCTCTTTTCGGGGGAGACGGAACGAAAGAGAAGAGGAGCAAAGAGCCGTCAAATACTGGCCCAACGACGAGCAAATGAAAAATGAAGCCGATTCGTTGGCTATACAGCAACAAATCTGTGACTCTTCTCCTTTTGTTTGCCTTATATCCTTTTCACTTTGACTGCTGATGCCTTCTCCTATATTTATAAATGTAGCCTACTGTATGTATATATATTTGGTTTTCTTTCTTTTAAAATGCTTGTGTATGGGTGTATTTACAGGCTAGGCGTGCGTGCATGCGTGCCCTGTGTGTGTGTGTGTGTGTGTGTGTGTCTGTCGCAGCGCAATCGAACGTGACCTGACTGGTCAAATTTTCTTATATACTGTCTCAGCCCTGCCCTCTGATACGCCGCCTCGAACGCCAGGCTCGACCACTGGTTATGTGGGTGAAATGCTGGACAAAAGACCAGCCAGACGAAAGATGATTATCGTCATCTTTTCTTTCGTCCTCGCTTATTGTGTTTTCAGTCAATCTCGAGAGGTTGATGGTATACAGTTTTTCTTTCAAATTTAACTAGCAGTCCACTAGTTTGATAATGGAGTCCAATATATTCGTTTCTTCTTATTTGTTTTGTTTTTATTTAAAAAGAAACAAAAACCCCAAAAATAAGAAAGTCAATTTACATTCTACGTCTAAAACTAGTTTTTTTGTTGTTGCTAGATATACGGTAGGTGTGACAGGAACGGGTAAAAACTGTGTTGTTTTTTTTTCATAACATCGATATTATTTGCTATACACAAATAATACATTCACTTAAACAAAAATGCCACATCTGGTTGAATAAAAATATAAGAGCTGCCAAATCTTTCCCAACTATTCGTTTCTCGTTCTCTTAATCTAAAAACCAAATCAGCAAAGGGATTTCGTGTGTACGATTCTCACCGTTAGCCTGGCCCGTTCCTCTGGAATCATGAAATATATATACCTCTATATTTACATATATATACATAACCGCATCAAATCGGATGCGCTATAAAGCCCGTCAGAGTCTGTGTGGATATATGTATAGACTTTCTTCCCGTATATTTATGTTCGGTATGTATCGCATAGGAATTGCATGATTGCATAATAGAGAGATAAGAATCGTATACTGATGTACAGACGGGAGTGATGATGCTCAAACGACGATACGTTGCGCAATGTGGAGTAGGTCTAGCCTACTATAAATGGAGCCGCATTACTTATTGATGGAGAAGGGTGAGAGAGCAAAGAGCGACAAATAAAAAACCATGTGCAATACGATACGCTCTGTCTTCTCTATGTGTGTTCGTTTAAATGCTGGATGCGTCTAAAGAGGAGCAGGGAGATGGAGCGGCTGATACAGTTGTATAAGGAATCCAGAGGAGGAGGGGGGGATGACGGTTTGGGGCTTGGGGTTTTTGTGGAACTCCGCGCTTCGATCGTTATATTATTTCAAAGGAAATAAAAAAAAAAAAAAAAAAAGATCTAGAATATAAAAAGAAAGTATAGAAAACGCGTCGGACAGTCTGACAGACTAAGAGGGGGGGTAGGGGGGGCGCACAAAAACGGGAAAGTGAAGAGAGGGAGGCAAATCGGAATATATAGCGGATAGGTTATATACATGCTGTAGTATGGGTAAAACTGCGGTGCGAGGGGTTTCAATATAGACACCGTAAAAAAGCGGAGGGAGGAGGGGAAATCGGGGGTTCCCGCGAAAGAGGATATATACGGAAGAGGACCGGCAAAGATGACGAGAGGAGAGCGATGGTGAGTAAAAGAGGGGTGAAGGGGCCGATTGCAAAGCAACACGGGTTACTTTATTATTAGATTTTGTGTGTGTGTGTGCTGTGTGTGTGTCATTTTCTTTCCTTTTTATTCCCTCTTCCAGCTTTTATTCACATCTCGTCAGTTCCTCATATACCTCTCTATTATTACGTGCATATATATGGTCCTGTTAGGTTAGCCTCGCTGAATTTATTTCCTCCCTTTTTTTCAAGTTCGCCCTTCACATAATCTGTGATTCACAATGAAGAAAGATGATTGGAAATTCAAAACGGCATTGCTAATGTCTGTCGTAAAAAAAGAAATAATAATAAAAGGTTGGAGCAGAGCGGCGTATATACGATAACGAGAGGGAATTATCCGAGTGGTGGAGTTGATTAGCACCAAACTTGACAGGAATGCTGACTGGATGTTGATTGGACGCTACTGTGGCCGATGCAAATCGGGGACTGTTACGGACGCAGAGAGAAAGAGGCCGTATGGCCAAGACGATCAACTATATAGAAGCCAGACTAATCCCCATCCGCCTGTCCCATTTACAAACAACAAGCGCTGAAATTCGAAACGGAGTGCTTCCAAAGCCTCACGTATTTCCTATTCAATTGAAATGCAGCAGCTCTGATGCGTGACGCTATAGTAGCCAACAACTTATCCGTGTGTAACTGCCGCCAATTATTGGGGATTTGAGACATGATATTTTCATTGAGGTATAGGATGATGGCCAGATTGCTGGCACTGTTACGTTTGATTTGTGGAATGTTTAAATTCTCTTCTTGTTTTTCCCACAAGGAATATAGCTATATAGCCAACCGAACTTCCTCCAACCACCGGACTCTATCGTATTTTTTTTTTTTTTTTTCAGCCAAAAACATTACTCCTCTCGTTTACATCAAATCAAATCGGTTTTGATCATCGCGCAATGCCCGAAATTTGCCAAGTATTAGCCTAACCGTTTTGAGTTCAATTCCTAAACTTCTTTGCCCGTACCGTCTTTTGAGGAAGAACAAACCGAATTCTATATAGGTTCCAGAATGCAAGCTCAAATACGTAGCCTATATGTCAACACAAAACAACCCACTGGGTGAATCACGCGGATTTGAGCTATAAGATAGTGATGCGCGCGAGTGTGCGAGACGCGCGGAAGCTGATGGAAGCCGCAAGAACCAAGGAATGGAATTGAACTAAGTGCATTTTTTATACAGAAGCCAGTTCAAAGAGATAGAAATGCCAACATGGTCTTGTTCTCTCGAGAACTGTGACGCCTGTTGTCATTTCTTCACGCCTACAGGAAACCAATTGTCCTTTGCTTAAATTCATTGTAGTCTATCATTTATTGCTGAATAAAGGAATATCCCCGTCTAACAAAAAACATCGCCATCTGTTGAAAACGGTAGACTACTTTGTTTCCGATCATTTTCAATGTAGCTATATACACTTGGTCAAATGTTTGGGGCTATAATAAGTGGCAAACTAATAGCAGAACATTGCACCTTATTGAAATATTCCAGAGCGTCGTAGAATTATCCAATAAATACTGTGCCTATATTCATTAAATTCACGTAGGGCTATTTACAAGTGTATAGACTATAGTAAGATTGCAACCGTTCTACGTTCTACAAGATTATAGCACATAGTTCTCTTGACTAAGAATACAAATAGCTTCAACGTGGTTACACTGATTACAACCACCAACAACGAAAAATACGTAAACAAAAGTCTGTTGGCCCCCAACTTTTTTAAATATCAAGTTTTAAAGATGAATCCAGTCCAGTTCAAACGCCAGCAAGATACAATCAGACATTTTTATTTTGTTTGGCTTTTCTTTCTTTTGAAGTTTTTCTTTTTATTCTGTAGTCTTCAAGCCGATTCGTAGAAGAAAGTGGACGTAGACGAATGGGGAAGCAGAACAACAGGAGAGAACGGCAAGAAGGAGCCAGTTGGTATCCGTCCCATCAGATAAAAACTCAACTGAGTTTCATCGCACACTCGTTGCTATGCATCATCGTTGCATTTGGAATGGGAGGCACAGAGAGGGAGGAGACGACTGACCACGGCTCATTAGTTCTAGCTTCATCTTAGGGGAAATTGTGAAGGTGATAGAATAGACTGTGATAGTTGTGTTTTTTTTTTTTTTGTTTTGTTTTACTTTTTAAAACATGGAGTTGGGAGGACCTTCACGGTGACTACCTATAGGGGTGTACCTAACCACGGTTAAAATACGCCGTTTGTTACCTGCAGCTCTAACTGCAGAAGAAAAACAATAGTTCAATTTTGGAAAGCTTAAATTTGAAAAACCGATCTTCAGATTAGCACTAATAATATACTAAAAATAAATGTTACCCGACAAAAAAAATCAACTGGCACCTTATACAATGTAGTAAAATGCGTTGACCATATACATTGCCAACATATTTATGAAACATTTTTTGAACGGGCCCAAACGCACTTTAAATGTCTCTGGCCTATATTATTGAATCAACTGCGCGAGCCTGTCATAACGTTTACGCTTGATAATTCACAGAACTCTTCGGGCTTCATAATGCTCTAGCTGGTCAACAAAGTCCGTCTATATAGCTTCAGTTAAGAACCCAAATGTAGACTACTCTGTCTTCATTTTTTGGCGTATTCATCAAATACGTTTTAAATATAGCCAATAAGAAATACCTTGTTAACGGAGGGTTTAGACCTATCTTAATTGGTACTGTTTTTAAATAAAAAATCGTATTCTGTTGATCCTTTCCTTCCATCCATTTAGTCAGGATTCGGGTCTTCTTATAATGAAAAAGGTATAATGCCATTGAACTGGTTATTGTTATCGAAAAAAAAAAATAATCGAGATGGCTGAGTTTATCGGGAAAAATCACACAAAAGAATGAGGGGTCTACCAGAATTGGGTTAGAACTAGCCAAGTGAGCTACTAAGCTAACGAGATGGACAGAATGAAAAAAAGAAGAAGAAGAAGAAGAAAAGAAAAAAGGAAAAAAAAAAGTAAGATAAATAGCATAGTGTTGACAACGAGCGATTAGTATTCAAGGTATGACTCGTCTTTCCAACTGACCAAGGTTATCACCCCAACGCCACGGCAGCAATCTGGCATTTATCTGCATTTATATACGTATGTCCTATTCATTCATATCGTCCCAAATGGCGGCTTGGTGCAGAACTCCTTACGCGACGAGGTAGAAGGTTGGGCTAGTAATGGCCAAAAAAGGAGCGACACGATTTAAGGAGAAGGAGACAGAAAGCGAAAAAAAAAAAAAAAAATAAGGGAGAACGACGGGAGACAGAAAGAAACAAGTTTAGCTCGTATCAGAGAAGAGAAATATAGAAAGAAAAGAATAGCTGTTGAACAAGCTCACGTACGACAGGGCACAAGGTCCAATTCATCACGTCAACCGAAACATGTCTCATTGGTCTACCTTATCGGTCAGTTGGAGGCCCCCTCATTTCAAGCGGTCAAACCAAACGTGATCAAATATATCTGTCGAATGCCTTGTATCCATCCAGCTATTCTATATATGCAAATGCAGACAGCCAGCAAAGGATAACCATCTGGAGGGATGGTCAGCCAACAAATCCAGCATGCTTTGAACTATGCATTTGACTTCTGCCTGCTGGCTTACTCAACACAATGGCCTCTGACTATTCGGATTTTAATCAATCAGCAAAGCTAGGTTTGGTCACAGTATACACGACTATAATTTCACAGCAACGCAAGAGCGGTCGTTTGTTTTCAATGCTGCCAGATTAGCGGCAATTAATTATATAACGCAGAAATGATGAGGGTCTTTAATAGCTAGGCTATAGGCTAAAGCTATATGTACGAAATATCGACTGCTCTTTCTATATATGGGAAATTCAGTGGTTTACTTGATGTGAATGAGTCTAGTCTATGTTAATGTTGCTCGCAATGAAAAATTAGATTTTTTAAATGCGTCTTATAGAGGGGATTTCGTTGGCTGTCAAGAATTTGAGATTCTTTACGATAATAGCCAATAAAAGAATCGGTATCGGCATCACGAATAAAAAAAAAATCTGCTGGTATCGTTATCGAAATTGGTGATACTTATTTCGATGATACTTATTTCATCCAATTTTGGCAATACCTATAACTGAGGGTATGAGATTTTCGAAGCTGTAATGGATTCGTTTAGTTGCTGTATAGTAGACCTAAGCAGGAACTTAAATGACCTGACCGGAATTCAACGTGAGTTTCGGAACATCATTAGTGAGTTTTTTCTTGTTGGTAGCTAACCATCTGTTGCCTTCGATCAAGAAATCTTAAAAGTATATTTATCTCACACAATGTCATAACCCTTTTTATTATTCATTCTCACATTTGTTTTTTATTAGGCGCATTTTCTAAAGGCAGTATTAATAGTCTTGTATTTTCCGAAAATTCGATTGGCTCATCGTTACACTAAACACAGCCATCGAGCACAGGTGGAATCAATACACTTGACCAGAAAGTAAGATCGTAGGGCGTCGTAAGAGTTAGAGCAACCTGCTGGAAGAAACATAATTAGAAACGATTTTGAATATTGAGAGCGCAAACTAAAACGAGCTCTACGCAGAATGATGATCCCATATATCCGTTTTGGTTTTACATTTTCAAAGTTCGCACACACCAGCGGCTGAAATGACCTCAACTGCGGGAGCTATAATCGCAATTCTAGCGCGTTACAATTTGTTAATGCGAGAAAATAGGGGAGCGAGTGTGCAGCAGTAGGTTAGGCCGGATGAAACAGCAAGATCCGTGATGAGACACATTTAACCCTAGCGAGATGACTCGAGTTAAAAGGTAGATCAGACTTGGCGAGTCGCAGGAAAAGTCAAAATTATCTGAAGGGTTTCTGAACGGGTTTTACCTGTATCCCCCATGCAGGTAAAACCCGTTCACCCGTTTAGTTGGTTACATCTTTTGCCACGATAGACTGCCGTTGCATTACGGCCAAAACTGTCTATTGCCACGACATCTTTCGTGGCAACAAAAAAATATTTGTCTGTCACCAAGATAGCCTGTAGGTTCTTTCTAGTCGTTGCGTAAGTTCAAGCATGAACTAAACTTACTAAAGGACAGTACAACGTTCGACAATTCCTATGTTGGTCATGTATTATGTTTTATTTCAATATTCGATGAACCATTAAACAAATAATTAGTCTATTGCCTTATCAAATATCCCTCTACCCTACTGATAATTAACAGTTAATAAGATATCTCTATTTCTCTTTAAAAAAAAAAAAGGAAAAAGGGCGGGCCGCTGGTGCCATCTAGGAACCAAAAATCCTAACCCATTGCTTGTTTTGTTTCTACAATTGGTAATTGTCCGGAAGAAGTGAAAATTGCCAAAGCTATTATTTTTATCTATACATCCAACCTATAAGGAAGTGTACTAGACTATCAAAAACATGTTTCAAAATTACTTCCAAGAATTCAATAATTTCCCGATAGGGATTCTATCAGAAGTCATTCCTCATCATTTCGTCTCAACCGACCCAAGTATTTTGTGAGATTTGGTACCCACCTCATCGAAGCCAAAGAACAGCGCTCGAGGACATTTTGGCTCAAGTGGCTGACACTTTGGTGGATTGGACACCAAACGAAGATCAATCTCAAGCCATAGTTAACTACAAAAATTTTCGACTCAAGAATTTGGCCAGATATAAAGATGGCGGAGATCCTTTGGATTTTTACCAATTAATAAATTTGAATGGCCGTCCGACTATTCAACCATCTTTGGCCCCTTCTACGGCACATACGGCCACTCACCGTACCCCGAAGAAAAAAGACGCCCCGGGTCCACCCGTCTTACCCGTTTCGTCGCCAGCGTCCCCATTAGCCCCAGAGGCTCAACCCGTGGCACCGCCTACCAAACCGGTGAAACTTAAACGGAAAATAACGTCTTTCGAAATCCATTATGGTGAAGGAACCAGCAGTTTTGGAAGTTAAAACCGCACCGGTCATGAAATCTAACCCACCCAAAAAAACAACGGCTGTTCCGGCCCCATCTACCAATAAGCGCACCGACAACGGCACCGGGTCGGAACCCAAGAAATCGAACCACCCATCCAAAGAAGGGGAATCGCATCGTGTTTTACCCCAAAGAACCATGCGACAGCGTTTTTTTCGCCACACTGACGTTATCGCCACCAGTCACCTGCAGATTTTTCTGATAGGTTTCACCCCCAGACACAAGATTTCTATCGTCGTCGTCTTCCGATGGACCATTATCGGTCTTATCGTTCTCATAGACGTAGCGGAAGTTCCTTTTTCAATGATTAAGATCGATACTTTCACAATCGACGTTTCTTTAAAAAAATTCGTCTGTACACTTGATTTTTCCACCCTCATTATTTTTGAACTCTGGCATTCCAATCCTCCCCCTCCCCCCTTTTTCCTATACCCTTACCTATCCAACCTTACCTAACCTAACCTACCCCCCAACGTTCAGTATGGGATACGACTGAGCACTCCTGGAAGCTGCTGATAGACATCAGGATATCGTTTAATTTTACCTAACTAACGTATCCCACCTGATGACTCCGCTTCCCAAATCACCCTGTCATTGTTCTTTTTCCTTTTTTGAAGAACGCGGCCTCGCCGCGTTTTCCAATTTTGGTTTTGGGGAAGTTAGGAAAAATCGGATCGACTTCGGAACAATCGCACCATTTTTTGGTTTGGAAATCCAAATTGGTGGAAAAATTTGTTTTTCTCCAATTTTGACTCACATACGGTCGTCCAATTTGATTTTCAATTGCATTTTCGAAATACTCGTCTTTGGGCTTCAATTTGAGTGGTGCATTTGGCCAAAACACTCATTTTTATAGGTTCTGATTTTTCACTTTCTATGTTTCCATTTTTTTATAAAATAACTTCTCCTTTTCTGTATGCCCTTTTTTAAAAAGTTCCAACTTTAATTTTAATTTTCCACTACTTCTAGTCACCTTTTTTCATTTTTAAACACTGATTCTCGATTGCCAGTCTCTTGGCTATCTTTTCATGTGTTTATTTCTGATTTTAATATCTTTTTCATCTTTCCCCCGGCCATTTTTTGAAAATACCACGGCTTCGCCGGGGGTTTCCCATAAGAGCCTATGTGTTTCTTCCAATCACCTTTTTTGGCACTTGCAACTGACTCACATAAATCTTTCTGCTCTTTTCTGATTCAACATCTTCTTAGCTTCATTTTGATGTGTCTGTTTTTTCACATTCCATCATTTCTTGAGAAAAAGGCTAAAATTTTATGTTGCTGGTTGGCCTTTGTGCGTGTTATCACGTTTTTACTTGGATGACCGCCTTCAAAACTTTTCACGATGTTTTCACGGTTCTTCCCTGAATCCCTGTTCAATTTCACACAATAGAATGCTTTTGGTTTTTGAATATCGAACAGTTTGGGAATTAACCATGGACAAATGTTTACCATTTTGGTTTTTTCACTAAAACTGGGTGCTGACTTTCGGAAAAATTGGTTTTTCCAATTTTGACCAACTTCCAATCATCCAATTTGGTTTTCAAGATCTTTTTCAGAATCCTCGTGTTTTGGGTTTAAATTTGAGTGTTCTGTCTTGTTAATCTAATGGTTTTTATGGATTTTGATTTTTGATTTTCCATCTTCCAATTTTTTGATAAAATAACTTCTCCTTTTTTAAATGCCATTTTACCAAAGTTCCATCTTTGATTCTCAATTTTGCACGATTCCTGTCATCTTACGTTGTTTTTAAGCACTGATTCTTGATCGCCGTCTTCTCAGCTATCTTTTTATGTGTTTATTTTTATCTCGTTTACCTTTTTACTTGCTTCCTCGGCCATTTTTTCTAAGACCACGGCTTCGCTGCGGTTTCCCATAAGAGCCTGTGTGTTTTTTCAGTCACAAGGTACTTGTACTTGACCCACGAAAATGTTTTTGCTCTTTTCTGATTCAGCATCTTCTTAGCTTTTGATGTGTCTGTTTTTCACATTCCATCATTTTTTGAAAAAAAAAAAAACGCAAAAAATTCATGTTGCTGCTTGGCCGTTGTGCGTGTTATCACGTTTTCACGTGTATGACCGCCTTCTAAATTTTTCGCGATGTTTTCACGGTTCTTCCCTGAATTCCTGTTCAATTTCACACCATAGGATGCTTTAAGAGAATATCTTGAGTGGTTTGGGAATTGGCCATGGAAAAGGGTTTACCATTTTGGTTTTTTCACTAATACGCGCCGGCTTGCACCAAGTGCCGGCTTTCAGAATTTTTTTTTCCAATTTTTACTGACTTGCATTCACCTAATTTGGATTTTTAATCCATTTTCAGACTCGTCGTGTCCTGGGCTTTATTTTAAGTGGTTTACTTTTTTCAAACTTCTTATTTTTATGGATTTTCATTTTTCATTTTCTGTATTCTTATTTTTTGATAAGTTAATTTGCCCCTTTTTATGCCCTTTTTCTGAGTACTTCCCGATGACTTTTATTGTTATTTTCAACCATATATTTTCATCGTTTGTTACTTTTAAACACAGTTTCTTTATCTCCATCATCTCGGCTTTTCTTGTGTTTATTTTTTACATTTTTGCATGTTTGTAAATTTTTTACTTTACAAACGTTTTGCTGCCACCTCACGTGCTACCATCATGCGCTAACCGTCAGTTTAGCTGGTAACAACCTTGGACCATCTTCCTGAAATTTTCTGCAACGGATCGGGCTTTCGCTTTCCCACGATGTAACGCCCACTCAAAGTCTTCGTTAGCGGTTTTCCGATTTACGCAAGAAAATCCAACCCCCACTGGATGCTGCACCCCCCCATATCGCAGGAACCCCTACATTAATCTTTTATAAGTGATTCCAACTTCCAAGTCAGGATTCGGAAATTGGTGTTGTTTTGTAGATTAGATAACGTTGCACTGGGATATTGCATTCCCGTTAATACTGGGCTAAACGGTAAAAGATTGATGAGCAATTTACATGGCCGACCGTTTCGGCTATGATTTTTTTTTCATGATAGATCATGTATGGACCAAAAGTCATGAAAATGTTTTAAAAAATCAGGCCGCGAACTTACTTTTCAAGGCTTCCTACGTCTGGAGACGGACTTATTTTAAAAAGCCCCTAAATATTTAAATTGTTCCGTTTACGTTATGTTTCGTGTCTGTGTGCCATTAATCTCGTTACTTCCTCGCGTCAAAAAAAAAAATTGTATTTACAGAAATTTTGCTCGCAAAATTCACAGTT